>NC_020795.1:30000-180086 GCF_000350225.1 Chondrus crispus | reverse complement strand
ATGATTAGTGATAGTCAAATTTTTGTTGCTTTGTTATTTGCTCTGGTTTCAGCAGTTTTAGCAATCCGTTTAGGTATGGACTTGTATCAGTAAATTATTACTGATAATGTTAAGACATCATATTTCTACATTATTAAAGATATAATTTTCTTCAATTAGGAAATTATATCTTTTCTATATTTAATAAGGTTTATGAATTAATGGAGTAAAAAGTAATATAATAATTATCTATTTCTTAAATATAGATTATCATCTTCTCAACTTAAAATGTTATAATGTTGATCTAAAGACATTCGTTTTCATTAGTCAGTTACTACTTGTAATTACTAAGTTTAATTAATAATTAAAATATTTAAATAACAGGCTTCTTATTGTGAGTATTGCAAAAGATATAATGCGTCCAGTTTTCCCTTTTACTGCTATTGTTGGTCAAGAAGAAATGAAGTTGGCATTAATTTTGAATGTTGTAGATCCTAAAATAGGTGGTGTTATGATTATGGGAGATCGTGGTACGGGGAAATCTACTACTATTAGGGCTATAGCTGACCTATTGCCTAAAATAGAAGTTGTTGAGGATGACATGTTTAATTCTCATACTTCTGATTATGAATTAATGGGGGATCATGTTAAGCAAAAATTAGAAAAAGGACAAGATCTGAAAATTAACTTAATTAAGGTCCCCATGGTAGATCTACCTTTAGGCGCAACGGAAGATCGTGTTTGTGGAACAATTGATATTGAAAAAGCTCTAACAGAAGGTATTAAAACTTTCGAGCCTGGTTTACTTGCTAAAGCTAATAGAGGTATTCTTTATGTTGATGAAGTAAATTTATTAGATGATCACTTGGTAGATATTCTTTTGGATTCAGCAGCATCAGGTTGGAATACGGTAGAACGAGAAGGTATTTCTATACGTCACCCAGCAAGGTTTGTTTTAGTAGGTTCGGGTAATCCTGAAGAAGGAGAATTAAGACCGCAATTATTGGATAGGTTTGGCATGCATGCCGAGATTAGAACAGTTAAAGAACCTTCTCTGAGAGTACAAATTGTTGAGCAGAGAAGTAAATTTGATAGTAATCCATATGAGTGTTTAGAAGAATTTCAAGAAGAGCAAGAAAAATTAAAGCGTAGAATTATTGATGCCCAGATTAAATTATCTGATGTTACAGTAGATTATGATTTAAGAGTGAAAATTTCTGAAGTTTGCGGTGAACTAAATGTTGATGGTCTACGTGGCGATATAGTAACAAATAGAGCCGCAAAAGCATTTGCAGCATATAACAATAGAGATAAAGTTGAAATCTCAGATATTCAAGAGGTAATTACTTTATGTTTACGCCATAGATTGCGTAAAGATCCACTAGAAACTATTGACACAGGATCAAGAGTAAAGAAAGTATTTGAATCTGTTTTTGTATCTAATTAATTGCATTAAGTTTATAACAGGCTCAGTAGGATTCGAACCTACATTAGAGACTTAGAAGGTCCCTGTCCTAATCCCTTAGACGATGAGCCCTATATCTTTGATTTAGGAAAGTGGGCGGTACTGGATTTGAACCAGTGACCACCTGCTTGTAAGGCAGGCGCTCTACCACTGAGCTAACCACCCTTCCAGTATCATAATATATATACGTAAAATAGGCAAGATTTATATAGTTTTATAATTTACTTAATTTTTGAGGATAAACTTATTTGTGCAGTTAAATTTATATCGGTTTTATAAGTCTTGCTTTCAATCTATTAATTCTATTGTCCATAAAAATTTAAATTTGAATATATTTCAAATAGAATTATATAGTATAGTAGAACAAATCAATATGGTAGGACCAGGTTCATTACTTATAAGCTTGACAACAGCTTTTTTTATAAGTTTAGTATTTACTTTACAAATTGCAAAAGAGTTTTTATACCTTAATGCTGTCCGTCTTATAGGAGCTGTTCTTACATTAGCTTTTATTAGAGAACTATCTCCGGTACTTACTTCTGTAATTCTTATTGGTCGTGTAGGATCATGCTTTACTTCAGAATTAGCTACTATGACAGTTACTGAACAAATTGATGCATTATACCTATTAAATACAAATCCTATTGTTTATCTAGTTATTCCTCGTATTGTTTCTTGCTCTGTCATGCTACCTATACTTACTTTACTATCATTTTTTACTAGTTTAGCAAGCAGTGCTTTTATTTGTTTTACCTTATATGGTATTAGTCCTGTTATATTTTTCACATCTTCTGCTACAGCGTTATCAATTATTGATGTAGTGAAATCATTATTGAAAACGATAATATTTGGTTTTACCATATCGTTAATTAGTTGTACTTGTGGGCTGATTACTAAAGGCGGTGCAAGAGGAGTCGGCCAATCTACGACTCTATCGGTTGTTATTTCTTTACTAGCAGTTTTTATTATAGATTGCATTCTTTCATATTTAATGTTCAATAGATTAGATAGTTCAATTCAAGCTTTTTAGATTGGTCTTGATATAAATTAACAATAATTTCTTTTCTTAATTTAGCTAAATTATGGAATTTTTATTCAAGTTGTTATTAATTTTAGAAGATTTGCTATTATTGCATTAATAATTTTACTATTCTTATGAATCCTCTGTTCAGATTATCAATTTATCTACTATAATTTACTAACTTATTGAAGCTTAATAATATATGAAATCTAAAATAATATCTATGCTAAAAAATATTGCAAAATTTCTATAATAGAAAATCCTTGTTGATTAAGATTTAAGTTTATTACTTCTATTTTGAACAATATAAGATGTATATATTAAATTAATTACTTAAAATCGAAAATAGAATATCTATTCTTTAATAAAATTTTTTTAATTGATATTTTGTTAAAACATTTTCAATTGTTCTAGTATCTAGTTTTTATTATATTATTGTACCAAGTAAAAGTTAATTAAATGTAATAACACTAGTATTTTATTTATATTTTCTTTTATTTATTATTCTTCTGATATAATTTTTTATCTTTTTTGTTTATAAAGAGTATAATATATATGTATTGAAAGAGTGTAGAGTATTTTTATAGATGTGGTACAGTTTATATCATTAATTATATATCTATATGCTGAAAATTTTACATTAAGTCATATAATATAAATTTGTAATTCACATACGTAAATTCAAAGTCTTTACTTTATTTATGCTAATGTATGAATGTATATACATTATTTCTGTATTTTTTATTAGGAGGTAATTATTATGTCAGGGGGATCAACAGGTGAACGTCCTTTTTCTGATATCATTACGAGTATAAGATATTGGGTTATTCATAGTATTACTATACCTGCACTTTTTGTAGCAGGGTGGCTGTTTGTAAGTACAGGGTTAGCTTATGATATATTTGGAACACCAAGGCCTAATGAGTATTTTACACAAGATCGTCAACAAGTTCCATTAGTTAATGATCGTTTTAGTGCAAAGCAAGAGCTCGAAGATTTAACTAAAGGAATTTAATAAGGAGTTTTATTATGAGTGGAAGAAATTCTAATCAGCCAATATCATATCCCATTTTTACATTTAGATGGTTAGCTATCCATGGATTAGCTATACCAACAATATTTTTTTTGGGTGCTATTACATCTATGCAATTTATTCAAAGATAGGAGATTTCCATGAGTGGTCCTAATCCTAATAAAGAACCTGTAGAATTAAATCGTACATCTTTATTCTGGGGCTTATTATTGATTTTTGTTCTTGCTGTTTTGTTTTCAAGTTACTTTTTTAATTAACTATATTATTATTTTTTATAATATATAAAGTAATAGTTTCTTATATGATGATTAGTTTCATTGTTTACATCTTACGATTGGAGATATTAAAAAATGACAGGTACAGGTAGAGTTCCTTTATGGCTAGTTGCTACTGTAGGTGGTATAGCTGCTATAACAGTTCTAGGAATTTTTATTTATGGCTCTTATTCAGGAATAGGTTCATCTTTATAATTTATGTATAATGATATAACGTACTATTGCTTTTATTAATAGCTATATATTTTCTGATTATATGATAAAAAAAATCAGCCACTTCTAATGATAAAGTGACTGATTTTTTCTTGTTATAATTTATTATTTTAACTGATATTTTCTACTTCAATATATAAAAATATTAGTGCCATACTTAGGCCAGGAAATACAATACCTGCTAAAGGTACTAATATAGATGGTAAGTAGGATGCTGTCATATGTTTGTATCTTTAAGAGCTAATGATTTATATTATAGATATGAATATGTATAATACAATTATAAATCTTATTTTGCATTAAACTTATTAAAGATATTAAAATTTAATATTTTCTGTTTATTCTGTCTTAATAATATGATGTATGTAAATATAATTGATTAATTATAGTATATAATATCAATATGTAATAGAGGATATAATTAATGATTGATACTTCTTTGAAATTGGTATCTGATAATTTAGAAGCTATGCGTAAGTTTTCAGAAGTTTATGCAAAAAGAACAGGTACATTTTTTTGTTCAGACGTAGCTGTAACTGCTGCAGTAATTGAAGGATTGGCAAAGCATAAAGATGAATATGGTTCTCCATTATGCCCTTGTCGTCATTATGAAGATAAATCAGTAGAAGTGTTAAATGCTTACTGGAATTGTCCATGTGTACCAATGAGAGAACGAAAAGAGTGTCATTGTATGCTTTTCTTAACACCAGATAATGAGTTCGTTGGAGATAGTCAAGTAATAGAAGCTGAAATATTATTGCAAAAAATTAGCTAGTACAATTAATGCAGACAAGCATAAATTTATATAGTCTGCATAATGATTGTATTAATATAATTATCTATAAATTTCCTTTTTTAAAAGAAAGTAAAACTATAACTGCAGGTCCTACTAATACAATTATACCAAGTGATATAAGTTGACCTATTACTTGCCAATTAATCATAATATTCCTTATTTAATTTATTAACTATATTATAGTATTATTTTGAACGATTAAAATGTAATTTAAGAATTAATAGATTTTTCTAATATTTCTTGTAATTGTAATTTTTGATATAAATCCAAAATAATATCTGCCCCACCAATAAATTCACCATTAATATAAACTTGGGGAATAGTTGGCCATTGTGAATACAATTTAATATCTTTTCGTATCTTATCATTCTTCAGCACATTGATGATGTGATAATCAATATGAAAACTATTTAAAATTTCTACTACTGTATTTGAAAAGCTGCACATTGGCATTAACTTTTCTCCTTTCATAAATACTATTATTTTATGTTCTCTAATTAATTTATCAATATAGCTATATACGTGATTATTCATAGTTATCTTTATTTTTATGCTAGTATTTATTGATTTATAATTTGAGTAATAAATAGAAAATTTGTCAAAAAATATCCAATTTGCTATATAATGAATCAGAATTTAGATAATCTAATGTTACTTACTTAATTGTGAATATCATTTTAAGAATTTATAAATACTAAAATGGTAACAAATTTAATTTTTTAATGCTTGTTTATTATAACAGATTTTATATTAAACATAGCAATAGATATTGTTGATATTCTATTTAAATTAAATCTAATAATAATTACAATTCCCAATTAAACTTTCCTTATATATTCAATATTAATAAAAATATAGCCAATTAATATTTATTTTGAAGTTTAAATTTTTCCATTTTAGTATATGTACATTATTCTTATTATTTTGAATTAGATTAAGTAGCTTATTTAAAATATTTTTAGTTAATGTCTTATTAAAATTATGGTATACAAAGATTTGCAAAACTCTTACTTGTAGTGCTTTATGTTGTTGTTTTATGATCCAGTAATTTAATGCTAGGTTAGTTTTATGACGACTTTTTAAATATAATTTAATAGCATTTTGTTTAATATATTCATTCTCTATATCAGATATATTTAGAAAGTAATTGATTTGTTTTTCTACATTAAAAATAAAATATTTGTTCAGATATGGTAGTAGCTCATTTCTTAATCGATTACGATTGATATTATATTCATAATTACTTATATCTGACCAAATAGGCAGTGTAAATTTACGACAAAACCATGTAATATCTGATCGGCTGAAATTAATAAGAGGTCTTATTATTTGTAGATGATTGTTTAATATTCGATGTTTATTTAAGCTAGTTACTGCATCAATACCATTACCACGAATTAATTGTAATAAAAAAGTCTCAATTTGGTCTGTATTTGTATGCCCGGTCATAATTATTGAATAATTATATTTTATTGCATGTTGTATTATTATCTTATATCTAATATTTCTTGCTGCTAATTCAGAATTAGGAATTTCTTTAATTTGATATATAGATAGAGCTGCTTGTTTTATCTTCAGTAAATTAATTAGGTGTTTAATTTGTTGTTTACTATCTTTTTTCCATTGATGATCTACATAAATATAGCCAATATTTACTGTTAGCTTATGTTTATTTACAATATCTTGTATTAATTTAATTAAGCATAGAGAATCTTGTCCGCCGGAAACAGCTATAAGCATTGATGATGATCGGCTGAAATCTAAAATTTTGTTTATATAACTGTAAAAATTGTAATGTAAGTATGTGTCCATTTTTTGTAATAGCAAAAAATATAAAGATAAAAAGGTCGAACTCTTGATTTGTATTTTATTTTATAATACTTGCTATTATATTCTTACTATGTTATTTATAGTTTAAGGTTTGCTACAAGGGTCGCTAACTCAATGGTAGAGTACTCGGCTTTTAACCGATTAGTTCCGGGTTCGAGTCCCGGGCGACCCATTTTTTATGTAAGTACATAATTAAGCGTCGTTTATATATTCTTTATTTGTTATTTAATAGTTAGTTTTCTTATATATATTTGTAGGTAAATATGACTTTGATATCTGAAACATTAACTAAAAAAAATTCTAAATGTTCTTTAATTCCTTTTATTACAGCAGGTTATCCAAATTTACAAGTAACAGTTAAAGCTTTGTATGCCTTAGATGAAAAAGGTGCAGACGTTATTGAATTAGGTATACCTTATTCAGATGCACTTGCAGATGGTCCTGTTATTCAAGAGTCATCTCGTAAAGCTTTAGAACAAGGTGTTTGTTTGGATAAAATTTTGTGCATGTTGAAGAAAGTAAGTCCTAATATAAATGCTCCAGTAATTATATTCACCTATTATAATCCTGTACTTGCACGAGGTATGAAGAAATTTATTCAGGATATTTCTTTTAGTGGTGCTCGTGGTTTGATTATACCAGATTTACCTTTGGAAGAGGTTGATTATATCCTTAAATTATGTACTCAATTTAATATTGAGTTGATTTTATTTATTGCCCCTACAAGTTCAGAAATTAGAATGGCTTCTATTCTATCTAAATCTCCTGGTTGTATCTATTTAGTCAGTAGTTATGGAGTGACAGGTATGCGTAATAAAATAAGCATTAATATAGATAAATTAGCGCAAAAAATTAAAGCTAAATCGAATAAGGTAATTATACTAGGTTTTGGTATATCTAGTCCTCAACAAGTATCGACAATAGCTAAATGGCATGTAGATGGCTTAGTTGTAGGTAGTGCTTTTATGAGTACTATGCTAAATAAATCTGACATAGAAGCTATTCAATCTTTAAGTGAAGCATGTGAAACATTTAAAGCAGCAATAGATAATTAATTTGTTACTATTGTTATATTTTATTATACCCCCAGGGGAATTCGAATCCCCGTTACCTCCGTGAAAGGGAGATGTCCTAGGCCTCTAGACGATGGGGGCATTTATTATTGTAAGTAATTTATACCATACTAAGATTATCTAATTTTAATGTTTATGTCAACCTTTTATTTTTACTTTTATCATGAATATATTAATTATCTGTCTTGGTTTACTGTATTTATAATTAGCCTTGAACGCATAGTTAAATAAACAACTGTTTGTCTAATATAAGTTACCATCGTAATAAATAATTGAAAACCTTCGTTCTTATATTCAACCAATGGATCTTGTTGACCATAACTTCTCCAGCCAATTGATTCTTTTAAAAGAGTCATTTTCTCTAAATGTTTTTGCCATGCTTTATCTATTTGCTGCAGTAAATAGTATTTCTCTAATTGTCTCATAAGGCCAGGTCTTAATTGTTCTAAGTAACTTTCTCGTAGATCATAAGTAATTCTTAACTGTTCATATAAAAAGCATGCTATTTGTTCCTTATTATATTTATTGATTATTGTATCTATTTCTATATTTTCTGCTAGATTTAATAAGTGGGTAATTTTAGATATAATGGCTTTTTTATAATTTGCTTGTTGATTATATGTTGTCAATATTTCATCAATTGTACTTTCTCCGTATTCGATAATACAATCCCTTGTAAAATTAGATTGTAATATACGTTTACGCTCTGAATAGATCGCTTGTCTTTGATTGTTGATAACTTCATCGTACTCAAACAGTTGTTTTCTAATATCATAAAAATATGATTCAATTTTTTTTTGTGCTGAATCTAAACTTTTTGTTAGAATAGTGGACTCAATAGGTGTATCATTATCTATACTTAAAACTTTCATTAATTTAGATATTTTATCTCCACCAAAAATTCTTAATAAATTATCTTCTAAACTAAGAAAAAAGCGTGAAGATCCTGGATCACCTTGTCTTCCTGCACGTCCTTTTAATTGATAATCTATTCGTCTTGATTCATGTCTTTCTGTACCAATAACGTGTAAACCACCTAGTTTCAAAATCTCTGTTTTTTCTTTTGAGCATATATGTTTATATTCATGTAAAATTTGTAAGTAAACTTTTTGAATATTCGTATACATATCATTATTCTTTAAATTAATTGAATTGATCTCATCTTCAATATATTGTTCAATAGTTTCTAAACTTGTAATTGTTTTAATAAATTTATAATTAAGTTCTTGTAACAATAAGTTTATCTTTTTATTTGTAGATGCAGAGTTGCTGCATAATAGCGATGATATTTTTAATACCTTTTTCATGTAATTAATTATAATTATTTTCGTCATAGCATGAGGATTACCTCCAAGAATTATATCGGTTCCTCTTCCAGCCATATTTGTAGAAATTGTAATAGTTCCTTTTCTACCTGCTTGTGTTATAATCTCTGCTTCTCTAGCAATGTTCTCTGGTTTTGCATTTAGTAAATTAAATGGTATCTTTAATTCATTAAGAATTCCAGCTAAAAATTCTGATTTTTCTACATTTGTTGTTCCAATTAAAACAGGTCTTCCTATCTTATACATATCAAGGCATTCATTAGCAATTGCTTTCCATTTACTGTATTCATTTTTATAAACAAAGTCAGGAAAATCTTGTCTGAGACATATTTTATTAGTAGGTATTTCTTCAACTTCTAATTGATATATTCTATCAAGTTCAGTTTCTTCAGTTTTTGCTGTTCCGGTCATTCCAGATAATTTTTTATACAGTAAAAATAAGTTTTGGTAAGTAATAGATGCTAAAGTTAAATTTTCAGGTTGAATTTTTTTATTTTCTTTAGCTTCAATTGCTTGGTGTAAGCCATCACTCCATCTGCGTCCTTCCATGATTCTGCCTGTAAATTCATCAACTATAACGATCTCTTCATTTTTTATTATATAATGTATATTTTTATAGAATAATTCCTTAGCTTTTAGTGCGCTTAAAATATATTGAATCCATGGGTTATTAATATCGTACAAATTTCTAGTCTTTAGTAGTTGTTCACAGACTTTAATACCATCTTCAGTTAAAATTACATTTCTTGTTTTTTCGTCAACATCATAGTGTATATTTTTTGTTATTTTTGTTACTATTTCCTGACTAATATAGTATTTATTTGTTTTTTCTTCAGAAGGTCCTGAGATAATTAGTGGTGTTCTCGCTTCATCTATTAAAATAGAGTCAACTTCATCAACAATAGCAAAATGAAATTCTTTTTGAACAAGATCCGATTGATTAATTGCCATATTATCCCTTAAATAATCAAAACCTAATTCATTATTAGTAATATATGTAATATTACAGCGGTATTGCATTTTTCTTTCTTCTATATTCATTGACTGTTGTATTAGGCCAACATCAATATTAATATATTGGAAAACTTTACGTACTAATTCAGCATCTCTTTTGGCCAAATAGTCATTTACTGTTATTATACTAACACCTTTGCCATTTAAAGTATTTAAATATGATGGAAGAATAGCAACTAATGTCTTCCCTTCACCTGTCTTCATTTCAGCAATTTTACCTTTATGTAAAACAATACCTCCTAAAATTTGAACATTAAATAATTCTATTCCTAGAGCTCGTTTTATAGCTTCTTTAGCTGTTCCAAAAGCTTCAGGTAAAATTTCATCTAAAGTGAAACCTTGCATTAGCAATTTTTGCATTTTTTGAGTCTGCAATTTTAAATCATGGTCAGAATAAACACTAATGATCTTGTGAAAGTGATTTATCTGATTAATTAATAATTGAAATTTGTTATATTTTTGTTGTGGTAAAAGATTAAACATTTATAATGCCTTCATTAAAGAGTAATATTTATAATGTTGTTGAATGAAATAATTTCAGTATTTGTGGAGAAAAAATCTCTTGTACTGTTGCAAGTTGTTTATGTTCATGGTAAAGAGTATATTTTCTGCCCCACATAGGTTCATTGTAATTAAAGTGTTTTTCTAAACATTGACAGTAACCATAAAAAAGCTCATGTATGTCTTTATGTATATCTACTTTAAACTGTATTAAAGATTGACCTATTGGTTGATCTGTAGGTAAAATAAATAAATTTGTTTTCATATTGTAAGGCCAAATAGACTTTGCAAATGCTAATTTATTACCTTGTTGATCTTTTATCCAGACTTCTCTTATTGTATAATCATTTTCTGCTTTAATGTTATTATACAGTGATAATATTTCTACTTGAATCAGTTGACCTGTTAGAGAGTTTAAATTTTGAGTAAATGAACCATCACTTTTTAAAATAAGCTCCCACACAATTGGTATGACATTACCTATACAGTAAGTATTTGTATTAATGGGCAGAAAGAAAACTTTGTGAAATTTATATCGAAAATTAGTATTCATATTATTAATGATCTACATTAATATATTTTATAGTTTATTAAGTTTGTTTATCAATGATGTTCCATTCATTTCTTGTGGTATATTAATATGCAAAAGATTAAGTATAGTAGGAGCAATATCTGCAAGGCACCCTTGTTCTATAAGTTGAATATTTTGTTTATTATAAAACTGACTATTTGCTATGATAAAAGGTACACGATTAATACTATGTGATGTACATGGTTTGTTATCATAATCTATCATGTATTCTGCATTTCCATGATCTGCTGTAATTATTAACGTTCCATCAACTAGCTGAACTTCTCGATATAATTTATCCAAGCATTCATCAACCTTTGCAATAGCTTCAATAGTTGCTTGTAGATTTCCAGTATGTCCTACCATGTCAGGATTTGCATAGTTGATAACGATAAATTGGTATATATTTTTTTGTATTGCACGAATTACACTTTCAGTAAGTTGGTCAGCTGACATTTTGGGCGCTAAATCATATGTCTCAACTTGTGGACTAGATATTAATTCTCTATCTTCACCTGGAAAAGGTTCTTCTATTCCGCCATTAAAAAAGTATGTAACATGTGCGTATTTTTCTGTTTCTGCTAACCTTAATTGTTTGAGCCCATGATTTGATAATATTTCTCCAAGAAAATTGGTATTATGTTGAGGTGAAAATACTATAGGTATAGATAAACTTGTATCGTATTTGGTAAAAGTTATAATATTTAAGTTATTTATTGTCTTAGTTGGAAAACCTTTGAATGTATCTTTGGTGAAGCAATGCAAAAGTTGCCGTATTCTATCCGGTCTAAAGTTAAAAAAAATAATACTATCTTCATTAGAAATTTTTCCTTTATAAATTCTTTGTGGCATTATAAATTCGTCTGAAATAGAATTCCTATGATTATTTTTTATTAATTCTAATGGATCAATTATTTGTTCTATGCTATCATCTACAAGTACATTGTAAGCTTTTTCTGTTCTAGACCATCTACAATCTCGATCCATACTATAGTATCTTCCACTTATAGTGCATATATTGATATATGAAGTATCTTGAATTTGATCGATGATTTCTTGTATAAATTGATGAGATATGTATGGTTGTGTATCTCGTCCATCAGTTGTTATATGTATGCATGTATTTAATTTATATTGTTTACTTATTTTGATTAAAGCGATTAAATGTTCTATATGCGAATGTACGCCACCATTGGAGCAAAGGCCAATTAGATGTAGTTTAGAACAATTTATAATTGTTTGTTTATATATTTTATGTAATGTTGAATTATGAAAAAAACTTTTATCCTTTATTGATTTATTAATACGTACTAAATCTTGATTAATGACTCTACCAGAGCCAATTGTTGTATGTCCTACTTCAGAATTACCCATTTGATTTTCAGGTAAACCAACATATTTACCTGATGCGTTAAGTAAAGTATGGCTGTAAGTATTCCAAAGTTTATCTATAATTGGTGTTTTTGCTAACTTGATTGCATTTCCTTGTACTTTGTCACTATACCCCCAGCCATCAAGAATAGTTAAAACTATAGGATAAAAAGTGTTTTGTTGCATAAAATGAAACCAAAAATTTAAATAGTCTGTATTAATAATTAATATTGATTACAATTTAAAGAGAATATGTGTGATAATTTATTCTACTTATTAATTTATAAGAGTACATATAACAGCTTTTTTATCTTAGGTCAAGATAAAGAATATATTAGAAAAAGAATTTATATTAATTTATTGTAAATATTAAAATAAGAAACTAGAAGTAAGCATAAATTAATATGTAAATAATGCGTTTTCTAGTTATTTGTTGTACTTATGTAAGTTTAGATAAAAGTCTTAACTTAATGTGTTAATTGCATAATCTAAGTAAGTATTTGCTTCATTTGCTGCTTGTCCAGCTAATCCATGACTTACTTTAATATATTGTAAAGCTTCAATATACCAACTCGGTGAAAGTTCAAAGCTGCGGTTAATTTCTTCTAGACCAGCCACCAAATACTCATCCATCGGTCCTGTTGCTCCAACAACTAAGCAATATGTAGTCATTCTTAAATAATATCCAATATCACGTGCACATTTGGCCTTTCCAATAGCACTTGATGCATAAGTTGGGCCTGGCATTTGTGTTACAAATGGGTATTTTGTATATACAGCTTGAGCAGCTCCAGTAATTAATCTTTGTGCATTATTAGTTAAAGATTTTGCTGCTTCTATACTAGCGTTAGCTCTTTGATATCTACCATTTATTGATTGTAATTCACCATTGCTTAAAAATCTTCCTTGGCTGTCAGCAGATGCAATAGCTTCTGTGATAGGTGTTTTCATAATAAATTTTCCTTATATAATAATATTTATTTCTTAATTTGGTATTATTAGTGTCATTATACGACTGCAACTGCAGCACGGTCAAAATATACAACTAATTCAGCAGTTAATGAACTACAGTCTCCTAAAGGTACTCCATTTAAGTCATTAGCTAATGCAATTGAAGCTTCTTTCATTTTTTGTACAGCTACTGCTACAGAAGTTCCTGGTGTGCCTAATGCTTGATAAGTTTCTCTTAAACCATTTAAGCATCTATCATCTAAAACACTAGAATCTCCAGCAATCATAGCATAGCTTACATATCTTAAGACGATTTCCATGTCTCTCAAGCATGCAGCCATTCTTCTACTTGTATAAGCATTTCCTCCAGGTTGAACTAATTGTGGTTGTTCTGCAAATAAAGCACGTGCAGAATTAGTTACAATAGCTGAGGCATTTGAATTAATTTTATTTACTACATCTAATCTTTTATTACCTTCTGCAACCATTGCCACTAAAGCATCTAATTGTGTATTACTTAAGAATTCACCTCGAGCATCAGCTTGAGCTACGATTTTTGCAAACGCATCTAACATATTGATTTTCTCCTTGCATGGAATTTATAGGTCAAAGTTTATTAAGAACTAAGATTAAGATTTTATCTTCATTTTAAATACGATAAGAAAATATTGAATTAGTACTTAATATATTATTATATATATCTGCTATAATTTTTATCAAAAAAAATATTACAAATTGTCTCTTCTATACATTTCATTAACAGCCAATAATTTCAGGCTGTACGACTTCATCAACCATTTCCAGTATTGCACGTATAATTGGTTTAATAAGAGGATCTTCAACTATGTCAATTTCTTCATACTTGCCTCTTTTAGCTCTATTTGCTACTTGTATAGTCATTACATATCTGTTTTGCGATACTTCTAGCAATTTTTCTGTCTTGTATGTTACTTGGCTTGACTCAATTTTTTGGTATCTATTCATTAATTTAAATATTGTAGTTAATTAAAATCTGATTTATCTGTCTTCTGTATATATTGAATTAAAATATGTAATACTAATTTCATAACATATTAATTAATTTTATTAAAACCAAATTATATAATTATGTAGTTATATTTTAGTTTGTTTTTTCTTTATTAATATCTAAAATTGTCAATATATTAAACATATACCGAATAATGTATATGTATAAATTATATAATCCGTACACACTATTTATATACTTAATAGTATATAAGTTACATTCAGAACATTAATACATTTTAGCTTAAAATAATAATCATATATGCAAATATCAAAATATTTTACTCATAAGCTTGTTCAATATTCAGGCTATCCTTCTATTTTAATTGAACGAGACGCATGTGGAGTAGGTTTCATTGCTCAAATAAATCAATTGCCTTCTCATAATTTAGTTATAAAGGCTATAAACGCATTAAGCTGTATGGAGCATAGAGGTGGATGTAGTGCAGATCGTATTTCTGGTGATGGTGCTGGTATAACAACACAAATACCTTGGAATTTGTTGAAAAGTTCTTTTGCATCTCAACAGATTCAATTTTACAATGATGTAGCTGTTGCAATGGTCTTTTTACCTTCTGAACATATTCAGGCAATACGAAAAATTTTTGTATGGGCTTTGGAAGAAGAGGGTTTAAATGTATTAAATTGGAGAAATGTTCCCAGAAATGATTCGGTTTTAGGAACTCAAGCAAAATTAAATCAGCCTGAAATTCAACAGTGCTTTGTTCAAGCCAAAGACGTAACAGGAGATGCTCTAGAGCGGTTATTATATCTTACAAGAAAAAAAATCGAAAAATTAATAGCACAAACAAACTTAAATCTAAATAAACAATTTTACTTTTGTTCTTTTTCATCAAAAATGATTGTGTATAAAGGTATGGTGAAATCAAAAATTTTAGCACAATATTATTTAGATTTATCTGATTCACGTTATGAAAGTAATTTTGCAATATATCATAGAAGATTTAGCACTAATACTTTGCCTAAATGGCCTTTAGCACAGCCGATGAGATTTATGGCTCATAATGGAGAGATCAATACTTTACTAGGTAATTTAAATTGGATGAAATCAAAAGAGTCATTATTAAAGCATTCTTACTGGAATAATAATCATGACATCTTAATACCAGTTACAAGCTCTGAAAATAGTGACTCTGCTAATTTAGATGCAGTACTTGAATTATTTATTCAATCAGGTAAGAGTCCACAAGAAGCATTAATGATTTTGATTCCAGAAGCTTATCAAGATCAACCAGCACTAGATCAATTTCCTGAAATCATTGATTTTTATGAGTACTACAAACCTCTGCAAGAACCTTGGGATGGCCCTGCCTTAGTAGTTTTTAGTGATGGTAAAATAGTAGGTGCAACTCTAGATAGAAATGGTCTGAGACCGGCACGTTACTTAATTACTCAAGATGGATTTATTAGTTTATCTTCTGAAGTAGGTGTTTTTGATATTGATTCTAAATCTATAGTGCAAAAAGGTCGATTAGGGCCGGGACAAATTTTTTGTGTTGACTTAGTAAATAATTTAATTTTAGATAATTGGACGATTAAACAGTTTATCGCGAATAAATTTCCATATAAAAAATGGATACAAAAGTATCAAAAAGTTTTGATACCGGAACATTATTTAAATGATGAAGGTATTAATAAATTGCAAATGAATAAATTGCATACAGCTTTTGGTTATACGAATGAAGATATAGAATTAGTAATTGAACATATGGCTAGCTCAGCAAAAGAGCCTACGTTCTGTATGGGTGACGATATACCATTGGCTGTCTTATCAGAAAAGCCACATCTCATTTATGATTATTTCAAACAAAGATTTGCTCAAGTTACTAATCCTGCAATAGATCCTCTAAGAGAAAGTTTAGTAATGTCTTTAAATATGCATCTGGGATCTAAAGGTAATTTGTTGGAACCTCAGGATTATATGGCAAAATCAATCTTACTAGATTCTCCTATATTGAATGAGAGAGAATTAAAACAACTTTTCAATCATGGTTTTAAAATTACAGTCATTAATACTTTTTTTAATCAAGATGTAGAATTTCAAAATTTTCATGTCAAAATTCAAGATATATGTAAAAAGAGTGTGCATTCAATAAATAATGGAGCTGAAATTATTGTATTAAGTGACAAAGTACAAAATTTGTCTGATCAAGAAGCATTTATTCCACCTTTACTAATTATAGGTGCAGTGCATCATTATTTAATATCAAAACATTTGAGACATAAGGTATCTTTAGTTGTAGAGACAGCGCAATGCTGGAATACACACCATTTTGCATGCTTGATTGGTTATGGAGCAAGTGCGATCTGTCCTTATGCAGCATTTTTAACTGTAAGACAATGGTGGAATAGTCCAAGAACACAAAAATTAATGTCTAAGGAGAAATTGGATAGTTTAACTATTCAACAATCTCAAAATAATTATCGTGTTGCTATTAATAAAGGCTTATTAAAAATTCTTTCTAAGATGGGAATTTCACTACTATCTAGTTATCATGGTGCACAAATATTTGAAATACTAGGATTAGGTAAAGAATTAGTAAATATGGCATTTTTAGGAACAACATCTCGTCTAGATGGAATTACTTTAAATGAATTAGCTATGCAAACTATAAAAATATATAATACTGCTTTTTTATCATCATTGCCTAAAAAATTACCTAATTTAGGTTATGTACAATATCGTCCAAGCGCAGAATATCATGTTAATAATCCTGAAATGTCTAAAACATTACATAAAGCTGTAAGAAATAATGATCATCTTTTGTATACTAAATATAAAAATTTATTGAATAATCGTCCACCAACAAATCTTCGAGATTTACTTACTGTTTCTAGTAACTTACCTTCCATTCACATTAATGAAGTAGAGCCGATAGAATCTATTTTGGAATGCTTTTGTACTGGTGGTATGTCTTTAGGTGCTTTATCTAGAGAAACGCATGAAACTTTAGCAGTAGCTATGAATAGAATAGGAGGAAAATCGAATTCAGGTGAAGGTGGAGAAGATGCAAGTCGCTTTGGATTAATACAAGATGTTGATATTGCAGGTATTTCCAAAAGCTTTTCGCATTTAAAAGGTCTCAAATTGAATGATACGGCTAGTTCAGCTATAAAGCAGGTAGCTTCAGGGCGTTTTGGTGTTACTCCTGAATACCTTGTTAATGCCAAGCAATTAGAAATTAAAATAGCTCAAGGAGCTAAACCAGGTGAAGGAGGGCAGTTACCTGGAAAAAAAGTCAGTCCATATATTGCTCAGTTAAGAAATTGTAAGCCAGGTGTTACATTAATCTCACCACCACCACACCATGATATTTATTCTATAGAAGATTTAGCTCAGTTAATTTTTGATTTGCATCAAATTAATCCAATAGCAAAGGTGTCTGTGAAGTTAGTTGCAGAAATTGGTATAGGTACTATTGCCGCAGGTGTTGCAAAAGGAAATGCAGATATAATTCAAATATCTGGTCATGATGGAGGTACAGGAGCATCACCATTAAGTTCTATTAAACATGCTGGTAGTCCATGGGAGTTAGGTTTGACAGAAGTGCATCAAACATTAGTAGAAAATAACTTACGAGACAGGGTCTTATTAAGGGTAGATGGTGGTTTAAGAACAGGTCATGATATTATTCTTGCAGCCTTAATGGGTGCTCAAGAATTTGGCTTTGGTACAGTTGCTATGATTGCAACAGGTTGTGTTATGGCTAGAATTTGTCATACAAATAACTGTCCTGTAGGTGTTGCAACACAACGTCAAGATTTAAGAAATCGTTATCCTGGTATACCTTCAGATTTAGTAAACTTTTTTCTATTTATTGCAGAAGAAGTTAGGCAAATATTGGCAACTTTAGGTTATAAAAGTTTACAAGAGATAGTTGGTTTAAGTAAATTATTAAAATATAAATCTACTGTTTTATCTAAAACAAAGTACCTGAACTTAGATACTTTATTATTTAATCCAGTAGCTATTGATGTAATTGAAAAGCATGATTTTGTTCATAGTAATGGTACAGTTTTAGATGATATTTTACTAAGTGATCCAGATTTTAAAAATGCCATTCAATTTCAGTCAGACATTACTAAGACAGTGCAAATAGTGAATACTGATAGATGTGTAGGTGCTAGAATATCAGGAGTTATAGCAAAAAAATATGGTAATTATGGCTTTAATGGTAACTTGCAATTAGATTTTCAAGGAGTTGCCGGACAGAGCTTTGGTGCTTTTATTTCTAAAGGTATACATTTAAGCCTGATAGGTGAAGCCAATGATTATGTTGGAAAGGGTATGAATGGAGGAGAAATAATTATCTGTCCTTCTCAATATGAGAATAATCATGCTTCAGAAAAAGTGATTCTTGGTAATACTTGTTTATATGGAGCAACAGGAGGTTATTTATTTGCAAGTGGACAAGCAGGTGAAAGATTTGCTGTAAGAAATTCATCTGGTCAAGCTGTAGTGGAAGGGGTGGGTGATCATCCATGTGAGTATATGACAGGAGGTTTAATTGTTGTTTTAGGCCCATCAGGTCGTAATATTGGCGCAGGTATGACAGGAGGCTTAGCTTACTTTTTAGATGAAGATAATACGTTAGTTTCTAAAATCAATCAAGAAATTGTAAAATATCAACATATAGTAACTAAAGAAGGTGAAGAGCAATTAAAAAATATGATAGAGCTTTATGAAATTAAAACTAAAAGTATTAAAGCAAAACATATTTTAGATAATTGGAATAAATATCTTGATATGTTTTGGCAAATAGTACCACCTTCAGAAAATTCAACTCCTTTAACTGATTTTAAATATTCTATTTTTAATACAGTATCAAATTAAATTTCTTATATTTTATGTATTTAGTCTTAGTTAATTATTTTACTTTTTATGAAGTTTTTATAGTGTTTTAATATATTATCTTCTTTATTGTAATATAATATTCATTGGATATATATTATCAGTTAAAGTTTATATAATACTAATAGATTGAATTAATTTTGTAATTTCAGAAAGAGTTATACCCATATGGCACATAATGTTAAAGTTTATGATACTTGTATTGGTTGTACGCAATGTGTACTTGCTTGTCCGTGTGATGTATTAGAAATGGTTCCTTGGGATGGATGTAAGGCTTCTCAAATAGCATCTGCTCCAAGAACAGAAGATTGTATTGGTTGCAAGCGCTGTGAAACAGCATGTCCTACAGATTTTTTAAGTGTTAGAGTGTATTTAGGTGCAGAGACTACGCGAAGTATGGGCTTAGCATATTAATATTTATAATTGATTGCATATATTTATTATACCAATTATATAAAGATACAATTACATAATTGGTTTAGTAATGTTTTTAGTTCTATCTATAATTATGAAGTTATCAAATATAAAGTTCAAAAAAAATTTCTCTACATCAAGAGTAGTGAAAATTATCAGCGGTTTAAGTAATTTTAATCTTAATTATATCGTTAGAGTTGTAAAAGCAGCACAAATAGGTAAAGCAGATTATGTTGATATAGCGGCTAATGCTAAAATTGTATCAGTCATAAAATCTTTCACAAAAATTCCAATATGCGTTTCTTCTATTAATTCAATAGATTTATACCGTTGTATTGTGTCTGGTGCTGATGTAGTTGAAATAGGTAATTTTGATTCTTTGTATTCTCAAGGAATTATCTTTTCAAGTAACCAAGTAATAAAATTAGCACAAGAGATTAAACTATTGTTGCCAAATTCTACTATTTGTGTAACTATACCACATATACTCTTGTTGGATCAGCAAATAAGACTAGTATCAAATTTACAAAAAATTGGTATATCTATGGTACAAACAGAAGGTTTAAGCACGAAACTTATATATAGATCTATATATAATAGTTATGTATCGTATTCTATCTATAAAGCTTCAGCCGCATTATCTTCCTCTTATTCAATATCTCAATCTACTGATATTCCAGTTTTATCTTCCTCGGGTATTAACTCGATTTCTGCTCCAATTGCTATAGCTTATCAGGCATCAGGTGTAGGTATAGGTTCATTATTAAAGAATTTTAATACTATTGATGAGATGTCAAATTGTATAAATGATATAGTTGTGTCGTTATCTTATTGTATTTACGGTTTGCCACAAAAAAAATCCTTAAAAATACATCGATTTATTAATTTTGATATTCAAATAGCAGTATATATAAATTAATTATATTGTAATTACTTACTATTGTATTTTGAGCATACATATATACATAATGAATAAAGTAAAACATCAAAATTTTTGGATCAATATACAAAATATAGTAATTTTTTTTATTTTTACAGGTTTTACTATTATTACATGGATATTACTTACTTCTAAAATATATAAGAAGAGTTACTTACTCTTAATAGAATTCAATAATGCTCATGGACTTAAAGAAGGCACCTCTTTAACAATGCGAGGAGTAAATATTGGTTATATTAAAAACTTGAAAATAGATTTAAATTCTATTCTAGTTTTAGTAAATATTAAATCTTCTCATATTTTGATTCCAAAAAATTCTATAATTGAGACAAATCAAACAGGCTTATTAAATGATGCTATAATAAATATTATTCCATTAGAGCATATTAAAATTAAAGATACTCAAAGTGTCAATGTTTTTTCTTCGCAATGCATCACCTCTCCTTTTCTATGTCATTTAAATTATGTAGAAGGTGATAGAGGTTTGAATTATGATGATTTAGTTAGAGCTGCTACTCGTCTTTCTCAACGTTTTGATGATCCTGCTTTTTTTAATGTATTTTATTTGTTTTTACAAAACAGTATTGATTTATCAGATAATATTGTCAATATGACTTTTGATCTTTCAGATCTTATTACCATATTTTACAGTGTGTTTTTTCGTTTTATACAAAATTACAGATAAAAAACATGTGTTATATTTATTTAAATATTATTTTCAACTTTTATTTTTGTGATAATTATGTCTAATAGAAAAGGGGTGTCTTTAGATTTTTTAAAACCAGTAATTGAATTAGAGTACCAAGTAGATCAGTTAGGTAAAATAGCTGGTCACAATAAATTATGGGTTTATCAGCAATTATATATCTTTCAAAAAAAATTGGCCGATTTAAAAAAAGAAATATTTCATTCATTAACTCCTTTACAAAGATTACATTTAGTACGCCAAGCTGATAGACCTACAACCTTAGATTATATACCATATATATTAGATAATTGGATTGAGCTTCATGGTGATCGCGGTGGTGCAGATGATTTAGCTTTAGTTGGTGGAATAGGACGATTGAATGGTTCTACGGTTATGTTTGTTGGTCATCAACGAGGTAAAGATACAAAAGATAACGTTGTAAGAAATTTTGGTATGGCATCTCCTGGGGGTTATAGAAAAGCATTACGCTTAATGCAGCATGCCAACAGATTTAATTTTCCTATACTAACTTTTATTGATACACCTGGGGCATGGGCAGGTATTGAAGCAGAAAGATTAGGTCAAGGTGAAGCAATTGCAGTAAATTTACGAGAAATGTTTTCTTTTAATGTTCCTATAATTTGTACAATTTTAGGTGAAGGAGGATCTGGTGGAGCATTGGGTATTGGAATTGGTGATACAATATTAATGTTAGAGTATGCAGTTTACACGGTAGCAACTCCAGAGGCGTGTGCAGCTATTTTATGGAAAGATAGTAAGTTATCTTTGGAAGCAGCAGAAGCTTTAAAAATAACTTCTTCAGATTTAAAAGTTTTAGGAGTAATTGATAGAGTTGTTCATGAGCCAATAGGAGGTTCACAGTCTAATCCTCAACAAGCAGCTCTTACACTAAAACAAGAGCTTATTACGGAATTGAATATATTGCAAAAATTTACAAATGATGAAAGAAAAGAATTAAGATATCAAAAATTTCGCAAAATGGGAACATTCTATGAAGAATAGTTATCCTTGAATATTATTTTGTTTTAGGCTTTATTGTTTAATATAAAGCCTTTATTTGCATTATTATATACTTTAAGAAATAATTCTTATACTACTTAGTCCAATAATAGCTCCAGCACCAATTAAATGGCCCAAACTAGTTGTTGCTAACAATTCTGGTAATCCGAAGCCTTGTAGTCCAAGTATAGGTATACTAGGACCTAATCCTCTTACTTGAATCGCATATCGCCCGATACCTATTGATATAAAATTACAGATAATCATTATAATAGCAATTTTTGGAGACCAAATAGCTGTATAAGGTGTGATAGTTAATAAAATATTTGTATTCATAGCAATTAATTTTAGTATTATTAAATGGTTTGTAAAAAATAAATTTTTACAAAAGAATATATCTAATATAATAAGACATACTGAATAAATTTGAACTAAATTAGATAAGAATTAATATAATTATGATAACCAACCATAGCTATGTAAACCTTTGCCAAGAAAATTAACTCCTAAATAACATATCCATACAACAAGAAAGCCTATAGATGCTAGAATAGCTGGCTTTTCACCTGCCCATGATTTACTGAATCTTGAATGTAAGTAAGCTGCAAAAATTAACCATGTAATTAGAGCCCAAGTTTCTTTAGGATCCCAACTCCAATATGAACCCCAAGCATCATTGGCCCATACAGCACCTGCAATGATACCAATAGTTAATAGAGGAAAACCTAGTCCTATAATTCTATAACTTAAATTATCAATTATTTGCAGAATGCTCATTCTATCTGAGTAAAGCGCAGAATTATTAGCTATACTGGTTGACATTTGTATTCTATAATTTGTTCTTTTTTGATTAATATTAGAATTTTTCAGATTTACTTTATAAATAATTAGAAATAGTATTGAGAGTAATGAACCAAGAATTAATAATGCATAGCTAATCATCATTATACTTACATGCATCATTAACCAATTAGATCTTAGTGCTGGAACTAAAGGTACAGTTTTTTTCATTTCTGATGGTAATGAAAAACTAGTAAATGCAATAATAAATAAGCAAATAGGTGTATTAATAGCTCCAATTAATTTACTTTTATTTTGTTGTTCAAGTATTAAATGAACTAAAGTTAATCCCCAAGTTAAAAAAATTAAAGACTCATATAAATTACTTAAAGGAAAATATTTATTTTCTATCCATCTTATTATTAATGTGCTACTTAGACATAGATTAACAGCAAGAGTACATATCTTGCCAAGATTAGAGAGCATTTTCAAGTTAGTAAATGCTATATTAATCCAATAAACAAATAATGTAAAAAGTAATATAGCAAAGGATAGATTGATTAATGTATTTTCAATTAGATTTGAATTCATGTTATTCTCCCAGTTTTATATGAAAAGTATAAAGTAAAATATAATATATATTATATTTTACTGTTTTTAATTGTAATTAATACAGTAATAAGTACACTTTTAAATAAAATAAAACCAAAACTATATATAGTTTTGGTTTTATTTTATTTAAATCTATTTAATACTATTGTATTTGAAGTTTATAATATTAAGATAGTGAATTGATAACATAATCTAGAGCAGCACCATATTCTAAGCCTGCTTGTGCTGACATATCTCTAGGTACACACAATCTATCACGAGTAAATACAAATGCAGCAAGATAAGAAGCAGATGGTAGATTTAATGCTCTGTAAACTTCACGTGCACCAGCGATACCCCACTCATCAAAAGGTCCTGTTCCACCAACAATTAAAGCATAGTTAATTAGACGCATATAATGATCTATATCTCTATAGCATTTATTGACTTTTTCTTGACTGTCTCCAGCTTCACCTGAATTTTTTAAGAATGAATATTTAGCAAAACAAGCATCTCCAGCTTCTTTTACAACAGCTTCATGATTATTTGCAAGTTTTTCAGCTGCTTCTAATCTTGCACCCGCACGTTGAATATTTCCTTGAACTGATTCAAGATCTGAGCTAGTCAGGAAACGACCAGCAGCATCAGCAGCGCTGATTATAGTAGTAATAACTGATTTCATTTTTATATCCTTATTAGATTGTAATACCTATTTTAAATATTCTTATCTTATTGCTATAAAGTTTAGCTAAGTGCAGCGCCAACTCTATCACAGTAGCTTGCAACTTCTGCAGATAATGCAGAGCAGTCACCACTAGTTGTAGCCATTTTACGTTGAGATGCTGTATTATTAACAAATGCAACAGCTGCAGCTTTCATTATAACAACAGATCTAATAGAAGAATTATTAGGTACGCCAAGAGCAATGTAAGTTTCTTTTAAACCATTTAGGCAACGATCTTCTAAGACAGAAGCATCTCCTGCAAGTAAAGCATAGGAGATATAGCGTAAAATAATCTCTCCATCACGTAAACAAGCAGCCATACGACGATTAGTATAGCAATTGCCCCCTGGAGCAATTAGTCCAGGATTTTCACAAATCATACCAGAAACAGCGTCTGATACGATGCAGCTAGCATTAGAAACAATAGAATTTACAGCATCTAAACGTTTGTTACCATCTGCGATAAAAGTTTTAAGAGCTTGTAGATCACTGCCACCTACGTAAGCAGCTTTAGCGTCTGAATTAACTACAACTCTAGAAAATGCGTCAAGCATGGAGCTCTCCTTGTATTTTTTTGTAAAGGACTTAGCTGTTTCAACTGTCATTTTTTTGACAAGCCGATGTATTAGTGTCGAGAATATAATATATTGTATCTTGTAAACAAATCAGTATAACAAATTAATATTTCGTAATATTTTCTAAGGTATAGAATTTTTGATAAAATATTTTATTATATTATCTTTAATCATCATTTGTTTTAATATTATCATTAAGTGTTTTTTTGTATTATTATTATCTAGCTTATTGATTTTTTTTATATATATAGCTAATTTAAATTCTTGTTCAAGTGTTAGTTGATTACCATTATCCATACATTATAGTCACTCTAATTTTATAATGAATATTTAAGAATAGGTTTATATAAACTTTTTTAATAAAGTTTTTTTAGTCAAGATTAATAATATGAGAAAATTTAATTTCATTAATTCTAGTATAATATTTTATTATGATTGCATATACTAAGAATAATTGTTTTCATTAAATTATATTTTAATTAAGATAGTATTGAAGCATTTTTATTTACAATTTGTAATGTGCCATGATTTTAATACTTCTTGATTTAATAATGTTGATTTTGATCCAAAAAACTTAGTATAAATAATTATATATATAAACTTTATTGAAGTTACAGATCAATCTGGAGACTCATCATGTCTATTCCAATATTAAATTATGCATTTTCTACTCAAAATCAAAGAGTAGATGGTTTTGAATATTTGCCTGGAGAAGAACAGCCTAAAATATATACAACAGAAAATTTACCAACTGCTTATGAGATGGATGAAATTATATGGAGTGGTTATCGTCAAATATTTAGTGAGCATCAAATTTTAAGTAGTACAAATGAACCTTTTTTAGAGTCTCAGTTAAGATTTAATCAAATAACAATTAAAGATTTTATTAAAGGATTATTATTATCGCAAGCATTTCGTAATTTAAACTATGATGTAAATAATAATTATAGATTTGTAGAAATGTGTATACAAAGAGTTTTAGGTCGTGATATTTATAATGAAAGAGAAAAACTGGCATTTTCAGTATTAATAGGATCAAAAGGATTAGAATTCTTTGTTGATGTTTTATTAAATAGTGATGAATATGTAGACAATTTTGGAGATAATACGATACCTTATCAAAGAAGGCGTATAATTGCTCAAAGGAGTAAAGGAGAAATCCCTTTTAATTTAAAGACGCCTCGTACAGGTAAAGAATTTTTAATGAAGCAAGAAAGGCCTCAGTTATTATGGGCGGGTTCTATACGGAAGTTTAGACCTCAAGAGCAATCTCCTAAAGCCGGTGATCCTGCTTTGTTTTTAAATATGGTAACAGATGTATCTCCAATATCCTTAGGTTAATAATCTATCTATAAACTATAAATTTTAAATTAAGAGTCTATATATTATACTACTGACTCTTAATTTTATAATTTAGATTAACTGAATATTAAGTGTTAGCTACCTAATTTAAATGCATCTACAAATATTCCATAAATAATCCCTATTTTTATATGATTAATAATAGAAGGTATTTTTAAGATGTTATTTTTTCTAGAATATATCAATTTACTAGCTATTTCATAAACTGTAACTATAATAGATGCTCCAATAATACCCCAGTCACCTGTTTGGGCAGGCATTGTTGATAAAGCAGTTGAAATAAAAAAGCCTAAAAGTAGACTAATTATTTTGTATTTTAAATCACATAGTGTAATATTTGAAATATGTTTCAAAGCTGTAATTATAATTATGTCTTACAATATTTAATTCATCAATGAAAAAAATTATATATCTTGTTCACTTAAAGATTCTATTATATATTGAAAAGGTTCACTAATAATAAAGCGATCACTAGTATCAATAAATTTTAACTCATTTTGTATAATATCTTCTAAAATTTGAATACTTCTTACGGTTGGTGCAAGTGGTACATTTAATGAATTATATGTATCTCGTAGACCATCTAGTACTCGTTCGTTTAGAATATTAGTATTGCCTGCAATAATCGCATAACTAGTATATCGTAAATAATACTCAATATCTCGTAAACATGCAGCATATCGGCGAGTAGTATAAGAATTCCCTCCAGGTCTTAATAGTTCAGGCTGCTCTTCATATAATATAGCCGCTGCTTCTTTAATGATAGTTGCTGCTTTACTATTTATAGTTTCTATCGTTTTTATTCTTTTAATAGCATTTGAAAAATAGATTTCTAGTTCATTAACCGCAAATTGATCTAAGTATTTACCTGTTAAATCATACTTATTCATAATATTAGTAATAGCATCTTGCATTATTTGTATCTCCAATATAATAGACTGTCAATTTTCAATTATAATAAATTTCTAATTATTTTAGTTATTAATATATTATTGTATGGTGTTTAATTTAGTCTTTCATATAATTAATCTTTTTAATAATTGATAATTAAAAGTCATATCTATTAATATATAATATCATTTATATATATCTTAATTTAAAGTCTTTTTATTAAATATACATAAAATGGATAATTGTTATTGTTTAATTAGACTCATTTTATCTAAAAAGATAGTCTTATATTTTTTTCAAGACCATAATCACAATATAAATTATCCTATTTGTTTTACAGCTTATAATGCTAATATTTTATCTAAATTAATCGATGTTTATAAAAATACAAGATATTTGTCTATCCAGCATTATTTATATTTAGGACAAGAAATCTTTAAAGCAGAACAGTGTTTATTTTTAGGTCAAGAATACATACAAAATTAATTATTATTTTGATTGCTTTACAAGTTATTAGATAATATAATCTTTTTGATATGGGCATGTAACTCAGTGGATAGAGTGTCAGATTCCGATTCTGATGGTCGAAGGTTCAAATCCTTCCTTGCTCATAATTCATTTTTTATATTTTTCTGCTATTAATACTTTTTTAAAAAATATATGGTATAATGTTACTCAATTATTATTTAAAGGGGCTGTTTGGTTTCTACATATAACTCTGTATGTTGAAGTTGTAAAGGATGAAGATAAGCTAAACTTCATTAATCCTAGCTTAATTACAAATGCAAAACATCAAATTCTTCCTTTTTCTAAAAACCTTGTGTTAGTTTAGCTTTTTATTTGATTCGTTATTTTAATATAAGGAATATTTAGAATATCAGTTTATAATTACTCTCTATTTCTTGATATTTTTCTTTGAGATGCTCTTAAGTAAATTATTAATTCTTAAGCTAAGTTACAATTATTATATATTGATTTTCCTTTGTGCTTCATTATTGTAAGCAGGCTTTGCGTACTGTTTTAATATGGACGTGGGTTCGATTCCCACCAGTTCCAATATTATTTTCTAGCTTTAAATTTTGGGGATGTATGATGACAAATAAACCTATTAAAATTACTAATATGGCTCTACAGCGTTTATTAAGTCTTAACTGCTTGGAGATGAATAAAGTTTATTTAAGAATATCTGTAAAACAAGGAGGTTGCTCTGGTATGTCCTATTTAATGAATTTTGTAAAATCAGAAGATCTACAAAAAGCTGATTCAATTATTGAATTTGAGAATTTTCAAATAGTATGTGATAGTAAAAGTTTATTGTATTTATATGGTATGTCTTTAGACTATGAAGATTCTTTAATTGGTGGCGGTTTTCAATTTAGTAATCCTAACGCGCTTAATACGTGTGGTTGTGGAAAATCTTTTTCAGTGTAATTGATGATTAATTTGATTTATTATATATATTTATAATATAGTTGAATTTTACAGTTATACTATATTTTTTCTTAATTATCTTTTTTCATGATAAAAATGCATGAGTTTATCTAATCCAATGTTTATTCAAAATTTATTTAATAACAATTTAATAATAAATAATCAGTTTCCATTTATTCAAAGACATGTCAAAAATACATTGGCATCCACCCATGAGAATCATAATATCGTTAGTAAAGCGTATACATTCTCTGTACTTGCTAACAAAACTAGTTATCTCAATCCTGAAATTAATAGTTTTGCTAATAAAGAATTAGTATCACGTAATCTTATAACGAAACTAATCAATAAATATTGGCAAGAAACTATTTTTTTGTCACAACCGAATATATTATCAGATCTGTATAGCAGTCAATTACAGTCTGATGGTTTAGCCGTTTATAAAAATCGATATAAGAAATTTATATTTTATTTTAGCAAAGCTTTAATTTCAGGAAGAATAGAAACTACTTTAGATCAATCAAAAAAAATAAATAATATAAATAATAATCGAGCAGAAATAAAATATATCTGGAAAAAGGGGTTTAATTTTTCACAACCTAGAAATTTTGTAAAGTTGAAAAAACAGGCAAATTATCTTACTTCAAGTCAGTTAGCTGTTGTAAAAAAATTACAGCAAAATAAATTACCTATTTTTACTATAAGAAATAATTTTAATCAAATAATTGTTACTGAACCTTCATATGAATTAATTAGTCAGCAAGGTTTAGTAGATCAAATATATCAATTTTATTGCAATAGTATTGTACGTAAGACAGATAATAGACTGATACATGAAGCTTTATTTTTTGTTAATCCAGAAGATATTGTAGAATATCAAGAATCTATTAAAAATACATATATTGATAAAAGTAATTGCGCAAATTTTAATATATTTGCTACAGGTTTAGATTTTTACTATAAATTAGTAAAATTATCTCCGCTTAAAGTGCAATTTCATCTTATACCTGATTTTCAAGAGTTAGGTAATCTAATCTATAAATATCAATATAAACGAAATATTACTTTTCATAGTAATCAAAAATATGGCAAAGATTTCTTTCAAGGTCAGCCAGTATATATTCTTAAATCTGTTTCATCTAAAAATAAAAAAACTCAGCAAAAAAAAGTTATTAATTATAATTATAGTTTAAATAATAACAAAAATTATGAAGTAGTATTCTTGAATTATGAAGTGGCATTATTAGCATGGCGAAAATTTGTAATGCAAAATAATAGTTATTGTTTACCATCTGTACCTAATATGCTTGTATATAATTTAGAAGATTTTTTAAAATTTTATGAACAAAGAGAAAACAATGATAAAAAAAACTTACTTTTTGTACCTAGTCAACAATCTTATAAATTTATTAAAAACAATGTATTTAACAAATCTCAACAACATATACCTCAAAAATTTAGTAAGAAGTTTCTACGTTTTCAAATTATAGCCAAAAGAATTTTTTGGTCTTTAACTAGTAGACAACCTACTAATTTGTAATTTTTTATATAAAATTAATCGTTTATTTATATATGTATTGAGATTTAAAACAAGTACTATTTTTAATATAACAGAGAGAGATTATTATTTTCTTGAATAATATTCAACGACAAGTAATTCGTTCAATTGTAAAGCAACCCACTCTCTGTCAATTATACTATTGACTTTCCCGATTAAGTTTCTTTTATCCAATTCCAAATGACTAGCTAAATTAATCAAGCCTGGAAATTGAATATTATTTTCTACTAGTGCTTTAGATGATTCTTTATCCCTAATTTTTATAGTATCACCAGCTTTACATTGATAACTGCAAATAGAGACATTCTTTTCGTTTACTAGTATATGCCTATGATTAACTAATTGTCGAGCTGCTGGTATTGTTGGTGCAATACCTAATCTAAAAATAATGTTGTCTAATCTCATTTCTAGTATTTGTAATAATACTAGACCAGTAGACCCTTGTACTTTTTTTGCTATTTTTATATATCTTAATAATTGTCTTTCACTTAGACCGTAATTAAATCTTAATTTTTGCTTTTCTTCTAGTCTTAAAGCATATTCTGATGGTTTTCGTAATTGCTGGCCATGCTCTCCAGCTGGTACTTGTTTTTTTGAATTTTTTCTTGTTAAACCAGGTAAATCTCCTAATCTTCTGCATATTCTCAAACGAGGTCCTCTATAGCGCGACATATTTGTTATTCCTTAATTTGTTTATATTTATTACTATTTAAACACAATCAAAATACTTTAGCAAAATTTAACTTAAAGGCTTCTTATTTTTTTAGGCGATAGAATCATAATCATGTATCTTCCATCTCTGGAAGGTAGTTGTTGCACTTCAGCCAATTCTTTTAAATCATTTGCCATCTTTTGTAAAAGTTCAATTGCTAAATTAGTATGTTGAATTTCTCTTCCTCTAAAAGTTACAGTTGCTTTTACTTTGTCTCCTGATTGTAAAAAACGTAAGGCTTGGTTAATACGAACTCTATAATCATGTTCTTCTATTTTGTAACGCATTTTTACTTCTTTAATAGTAGCTTGATGTTGCTTTCTACGTGCTTCTTTTGCTTTTTTTTCTTGAATGAATTTGTATTTACCATAATCAACTATTTTACAAACAGGAGGATTTGATTTATCACTAATTACAACTAAATCAAGTCCCTCTTTTATAGCTATATTGAGAGCCTCAGTCGAAGAATATATTCCTAATAGATTCCCTGAAACATCTATTAATCTTATTTGGGGGTAATTAATGCGTTCATTGATAATAATTTTTTCTTTACTTCTTTTTTTCAATTTTTTGGTTTTTTCTAGCACAAGTGACTAATGATCTAATGTAAATATATTAACTTATAAAAAAATATTGATAAATATCTTCAAATTATTATAACATTAGATATCTAATAATAACATTAAGCCTGATATAATAAACATATTAATATTAATTATGAAGCATACATTATCCGTTCTCGTAGAAGATGAAGCAGGTGTACTATCTAGGATAGCAGGTTTATTTGCAAGACGCGGCTTTAATATTGATAGTCTTGCTGTAGGACCTGCAGAAAAGCCAGGTATATCAAGAATTACAATGATTGTTCCAGGCGATAATAGAACAATTGAACAATTGACTAAGCAATTATATAAATTAGTAAGTATATTAAAAGTTCAAGATATTACGAATATACCTTGTGTAGAAAGGGAACTAGTGTTAATTAAAATACAAGCATCACCTCAAAACCGCTCGTTTATTTTAGAAATTTCTAGTGTGTTTCGAGCAAAAGTAGTAGATATGGCCTATGAATACTTAATTTTAGAAGTAACCGGAGATCCAGGTAAAATGGTTGCAATAGAGCAATTATTAAAGCAGTATGGAATTGTAGAAATAGCACGTACAGGTAAAATCTCTTTAATTCGAGCATCGAATGTTGATACAGAATTTTTACGGAACACATTATCTGCTCAAAAAATTAGCTCTTAAAATCTTTTAGAGATAAGAAATCTTAATTTTACTCTATGTAGACGCATACATCCAATTTCCTGGTTTTTCTATAAATGATAAACATTCTATTAAATCCCAGTCAAATTTAGATCCATAGAGAGATTGATTAATGTTGACTTTTATTAATGTATTGATAGGTAAAAAAATAATTTTAGTTTTTGATGAATATTGTTTGTGTTGTTTTTGGATAAACTTGTACGTACTACAGTGATTAACATGTCTACAATTTATACATATGCACATTATGAAATTAATCTTGTGATAATATTTGATATTATTGGGGGTGGAGGGACTTGAACCCTCACGACCATTAAAGATCAACAGATTTTAAATCTGTTGTGTCTACCATTCCACCACACCCCCTTTTTAAATTTTTGCTTTTTAGTTCGATATAAGACCATAAACCAATATATTTTTAGGCGGTACCCAGACTCGAACTGGGGATAAAGGATTTGCAATCCTCTGCCTTACCACTTGGCTATACCGCCTTAAGAATTAATTATATTCTTATTCTATTTAATATTGATAGTATTTGTCAATAATTAAATATACAAGTACATATTTTAATACGTAAATAATCTACTTTTTAGGATATCTTCTGATTGTATAGTTACTAAATCATTCTTAGTTAATACTTTATCTCCACTTATAAAAATTCTATTAGCTTGTCTCATACGTGCTCTATCAATAGCATTACGAATACTTCTTGCATTTGCAAAATGAGGTTGCTTCATCCTTCTTTCAGCATATTCTAATAGGATTTTATCAGCTTCTGGAGCAAATTTATATTGTTGTTCTTCAAGCATTAGTTTTGCTATTGCTAGTAATTCTTCTGCTGTATAATCTGGAAAATCAACATGATTAGTTACTCGTGAAGATAATCCAGGATTTGACTCATAGAATTTTTCCATTCTATCTTTATAGCCAGCAAATATAACCACTAAATCATCTCGTTGATTTTCCATAACTTGTAACAATATTTCAATGGCTTCTGCTCCGTAATCTCTTTCATTATCTGGTTTATACAAGTAATAAGCTTCATCTATAAATAATACCCCTCCCATCGCTTGCTTTAAAACTTCTTTAGTCTTAGGTGCTGTATGACCTATATATTGACCTACTAAATCATCTCTTGTAACAGTCATTAAATGACCTCTGCGAATATATCCTAAGCGATTTAAGATATCTGCCATTTTCATTGCAACAGTTGTTTTTCCAGTTCCAGGACTACCAGTAAATGACATATGTAATCCAGGGCTGCCAGATACAAGATTGACATTATGCCTTAACCTGTCAATTAGTAAAAGTGCAGCTATCTCTTTAATACGAGTTTTAACTGGTTTAAGGCCTATTAACTCTTGTTGTAGTTCATCAATTACTTCTTGTATTTGTGTCTTATCGTATTCTTCTTGTAAATTTACAAGTGTATCATCAGAGAAATTTTTAGTCATTAAGTTTAACTATTATAATACTTAAGTTATTAATAAGAGAAAGTTATTGTATAATATCTTTCTCTAAATTTATATGAATAAACTAAATCAATTATTTGTTAGTAGCGAGAACCTTCTGGTTTAAATGTTGCATAACTACGGAAGCAATATCTTTGATTACGTCCAACATCTTCGGTTCTTACTAATTCAAAACCTGGTTCATAAGCAGGTCTGTCAATAATAAATGATAGAACACAACTTTCAATACCACGCGTATTGTCAAAAGCATTGATTTTAATATATACATTTGGATTCTGTTTACGGCAACTATTAATTTCATACATTACAGTTGCTGTGTCATTAATATCAAATAATGGTAAACCCCATAATTCCCAGTAACTATTTCTTGGGTGTGGATCTTCTGTATGTTCTATATTAATTGACCAATTTTTAGATATCGCATAAGCAATTTGTTTTATAATTTGCTCATCAGTTAAGTCTGGTAAAAATGAAAAAGCACCTTGTGTTAATCTCACTATTCTATACTCCTTTAGTAGTTAAGCATATCTATCATATATGTGATTTTTTTAATTCTAGCAACATAGTTTAAATAAAGACCAAAATTATCTAAACGTTAGCTGTTGGAGTTTCTACAAAATCAGCTGTATCTGTAGAAGTGTAATTAAAGCTAATATCTTTCCATAAATCTAGAGCTGTTTGTAAAGGTCCACAAGTTTTTGCTGCATCTTGTAAAATTTGTGGTCCTTCTGCTACAAAATCACGTCCTTCATTACGAGCTATAACCATTGATTCTAGAGCTACACGGTTAGCTGTTGCTCCTGCTTGAATACCATCAGGGTGACCAATAGTACCACCGCCGAATTGAAGAACAACATCATCGCCAAGGTAATCTAATAATTGATGCATTTGTCCGCAATGAATACCGCCAGAAGCAACAGGCGTAACTTTTCTAAGAGATGCCCAATCTTGTTCAAAGAATATACCTTGTGGTAAATTTACTTCTAAATATGGCAGTAGTAGTGTATTATAGAAACCTTGGATCATTACAGGATCGCCTTCTAATTTACCTACAACAGTACCTGCATGAATATGGTCAACACCTGCCATACGCATCCATTTGCATATTACTCGAAAATTCATACCATGAATTTTTTGACGAGAATAAGTAGAGTTACCTGCACGATGCAAATGAAGAATCATATCATTTTTACGAGCCCAGATAGCCATTGATTGAATAGCTGTGTAACCAATTACAAGGTCAACCATAACAATGATACTGCCAAGCTGTTTAGCAAATTCAGCTCTTTCATAGATCTGTTCCATTGTAGCTGCTGTTACATTTAAATAATGCCCTTTTGTTTCACCAGCAGCGGCAATAGCACGATTTACACCTTCCATTGAATACAGGTATCTTTCTTTCCAACGCATGAAAGGCTGAGAATTGATATTCTCATCATCTTTTAAGAAGTCTAAGCCACCTTTAAGACCTTCATATACTACACGACCATAGTTTTTACCTGATAGACCTAATTTTGGTTTAACAGTTGCACCTAAAAATGGACGCCCAAACTTATCCATACGTTCACGTTCACAGATTACGCCTGTTGCAGGACCTTGAAAAGTTTTTAAATAAGCAACAGGTAAACGCATGTCTTCCAATCTTAAAGCTTTAAGAGCTTTAAAACCAAATACATTACCAATAATTGAAGCTGTTAAGTTAGCAATTGAACCTTCTTCAAATAAATCAATATCATATGCAACATATGCAAAATATTGATCAGTTGTATTTGGTACAGCATCTACTTTGTATGCTTTTGCTCTATATAAGTCGCAAGCGGTTAAAAGATCTGTCCAAACTACTGTCCAAGTTGCAGTAGATGATTCACCAGCAACTGCAGCAGAAGCTTCTACTGGATCTACTCCTGGTTGAGGAGATACACGGAATAGTGCTAATACATCTGTATCTTTCACTACATAATCTGGATCCCAGTATCCCATTTTAGCGTATGGAATTACACCAGATTCGTAACGTTCATTTTTAATTCTTGTCCGTTCTTCTACAGATTGAGACATGTATTCCTCCTTGAATTTAAGGCAGTATCGTTAGGTTGTTTTAGTTTTACTAGTTTAAAGTAGGATAATTTATCATTAAAAAAATAAGAATATTAGAAAATATCTATATATTCATAATACATTGCATGTATCTTAATTGTTTAGCAGATATTATAATTATACTTTTTTAACCTTAACTATAAACTTATCACTATCTATGAATCAAATAATCGTAATCTTATTTATAATAGTGATAATATTTATTAATATATAAAATATTAACTAGTCTAACTAATATTATGTTTTTTATGATAATATTCTTACAGAAAGGGTAATAAATAGGAGATTAAAGATTGCCTGTATTACAAGTAAAAGACTCTTCTTTTAATGAAGAGGTTATACGATCTAATTGTCCTGTACTTGTAGATTTTTGGGCTTCATGGTGTGGTCCGTGTCGCATGATTGCACCTGTTGTCTTTGAAATAGCAAATGAGTATGGAGACAAAATAAAAGTAGTAGAGATAAATACAGATGAAAATCCTAGTGCAGCTACAGAATATGGAATTAGAAGTATTCCTACATTAATGGTTTTTGTAGAAGGTAAAAAAGTAGAAACAGTAATAGGTGCTGTACCTAAAACAACTCTTGCTAGTACGTTAAAAAAATATATATAAAAATATTAAATATAAGTGTATGTAATATGTCTAAAATATGTAGAATCACAAATAAAACATCAAATAATGGGTATAAAGTTTCACATTCTCATGTAAAAACAAAAAGAATACAAAATGTAAATTTGCAAATAAAAAGAATTTGGTCACAAAAACAAAAGAGGTGGATCAAAATAAAAATATCAACAAAAGCAATTAAGTCTTTATATAAGTTATCTTTATCAATCTAGTTCATAAAAAATAATGACAATTCTATTATAATATGCTATTATATTATTTAAGTAATAACCGGAGAGTTTTGGGAGAAATAAATATGCAATACTTAAACAATATTTTAGCAGAAAATGAGTTATTAAGTAACGACGAAATATCGTTAGAAACACCTATAGGCTGGTCTTCTACGTGTTTTAATGAAACTATTGATTATTATACAGAATGTAATTCTATTAACCTAAATAGTGATCCAACAAATGAACTAGAAAATATTAACTAAATGAAATAAGCGATTCTATTATTAATAGTATCGCGATATTTATTAATAATGAATGCTAGTATAGCTCAATTGGTAGAGCAGCTGATTTGTAATCAGCAGGTTATGGGTTCAAGTCCCTTTACTAGCTTATCCTTAATATTATTTTAGTAATTAAATAGTAATTAAAATAAATTTAAACCTACCGATTGTACTACAGGTATATTTGCTAGAATTAAATAAGCAAAACCTGCGCCACCAACAGCTCCTACTAGAAAGCCTGCTGTAAATTGTCCCCAACCTTCCTTTGTTTGCAATACATCTTTTGAATCATCTACTTCAAAAGAAACATTACCATACATTGAAAGGCATGTTGTCAATATAATAATTAAACCTACTGCCGATAAGAAACCAGACAATAATGCAACATCTGTGTTTCTTAATGGTCCTAATTTATCAAATGGACCAACTAAAAAATAGCCATGTGCCATTCCAATCTCTAAACCCCTCAATAAAGGTGATAAACCTCTTCTATAAGCAGGGAGGTTACTTAATAGACCTTTTGTAATACTTGATGTACTAATAGGAGTTGATAAGTTGCCTACAAAAGGGTCATTATTATAAGGTTGTATAAAATCTGACATAAATTATTTCTCCAAAAGATAAAATATTAAATAAGAAAGCTAGTACTTATATATATTTTACCAAATAATTTATGTTTTAATTTTATTTATTACATATATCTTAAGTTAATATACTATATTATATTAATAATGATTTATTATAAGGATTTAAAGTTTACTAAATAAACAATAATATCTCATAACTTATTGTCTATACAGTAGTTGTTTATGAATTACGATAGTTTAATAATTTATTTCAAAAGAGGTTTATATATACATTATGTCTATTATTTTTAGTTATATACTCTTCGTTGTAGTATTTACAAGTATAAGTCTAGGTTTGTTTTTTGGTTTACAAGCAATTAAATTAATTTAATGAAAGTAAAATTAGTATTTAGATTAACTAATTATTATATATGTAAAGTTGAATATATAAAAAGTAATGAATAAAGTAGTTAAATACAATTGAAAGTGTGTATTAAAGATATCTCTTTATAATTATAAAAAAAAAGTAATTTAGTGAAAAATATGTCGAATATTAAAAGAGATACAATTTTAGGATCTCGTCGATTAAGCAATTATTGGTGGGCTACGTCTATTTTACTTGGCGGGTTAGGATTTTTTTTAGTTGGTTTATCGAGTTATTTCAAAAGAGAGTTATTACCCTTTGCAAAATCTTCTTCCTTCATTTTTGTTCCCCAAGGTTTAATTATGACATTTTATGGAACTATTGCTATATTAATTAGTGTATTTTTATGGTTAACTATTATATGGAATATAGGTGGAGGTTATAATGAATTTAATAATGAAAAAGGTGTAATTACTATCTTTAGATTTGGGTTTCCAGGGAAGAATAGATGTATTCAATTACAGTATAAAATAAATGAGATTCAAGCCATACGAGTTAGTATTCAAGAAGGTTTAACACCAAAAAGAGAAATTTATTTAAAAACTAAAGATAATCGTGAAATACCTTTAACACGTGTAGGTCAACCATTACTACTCTCTGAAATAGAAGAAAAAGCAACGTCATTAGCATTATTTTTGGGCGTTATGTTAGAAGGAATTGAATAAAATGTGTTAAAAAGAAATTAATTATACAATAATAAGATCAATACAATATAATTAGTAATTTGTATTGCATTGATCTTATAATATATAATACAATTATTGTATATGCGGGTATAGTTTAGTGGTAAAACCTTAGCCTTCCAAGCTAATGATGCGGGTTCGATTCCCGCTACCCGCTTTAAATAATTATTGTATTATGAACAATATATATGCATCTGGCTGGATTCGAACCAGCGACGTCCTTTACAGGATGGCGGATTATTAGAGTCGATTTCTTCAAAATCTCTCCTACAAAACCGTACATGAAATTTTCACTTCATACGGCTACTACCTATTATATGATTTATAAAGGAATAATTTAACTATAGTAATATTTATACTCTTTATATTGATTTAAATAGAGATATTTAGTTTTTTTGTAGATTGTTAAAGTATGTATTTTATTTTTATTCTTCTTTATCCATCGAAACATTATATCTTCTAATGACATCATTAAACTACTTACATTACGCTTGTTTATCAAAGGATAATAATATAAATAAAAATTAATCATTTCATTTCTAATTTTTTTTAATATGTATTTTAGCTGTAAATGATTATTTAATCTCCATTTATATAAAGAATTTTGATGATACAATATTTGCCTAACTTGTATTTTGAAATATTTGTAAACAAATGGACTAATATATATAATACTTTTACTTTTTTTATAGTAATTAATTAAATAATTTGAAAATAAATATAGTGTTTTTGACAATTTTTTGTTGCATACATGTAATTGGCAATATTTGATTCCTAGGCTATAATTAACTATACTCATTATATTTTTAAAAGTTAACTTATTTAAAAAATTTATACTATAGATTCTAATATTACAATTATTGTCTGCAAATATATAAAAAGAATTATGATTTAATAGGGTTATATTATACCATCCAAATCCACAATACATTATACGATATAATAGTTGATGTAAATTATTAATTGTATTATTCAAATATATTCTATTCTTTAAGTTGTCTATAATATATCTATTGGATAACCAATGTCGTAAATAATGAAATATAGATGTGACAGGTTGTATTTTAGATACTAGATATTGTATATCAATACATTTCGTTGTTATTGTAGATGTAAAACAATAATTTTTTAAACTCTTTAACTTTCCTGCTCTATTCTTTAAGATAAATCTACTCAAACGATACAAAGAATAATATTGTTTAGAATTATTAAGAGTGAATCTATCAGTTGGTTCAAATCGTGCTTCCCATTCTGGTTTTAAACAGAGGTAAACAAGGTACTGTTTAATTTGTTCACTAATGAAAAAAGAATCTTTAAATGAGATACTATTTCTAAATAAAGATTCATATATTAAAAATTTATGTTTATCATTAAAATTATAATGTTCTTGATTATATTTAATATAATATTTGGCAATACCATCAGTTATTGCTTGAATTGCAAAAATTTTTAAGTCGCTAGAGTTTAGTATATAATTTTGAAGTTCATGAATTTTTTTTTGATTACACTCTTTAGAATAATTATAAATATGTTGTTGTACAATAAAAATTTTTTCTTGAATTTGAGTCCATGGTAAAGATTTCCAATCCGTAGAAGAATCAATTCTTATACTTTGCATATACAATTATATTATATAAAATATTACTTAATTTTAAATAGGTGCAATACGTTTGCTTATATATTTATTCAATAGAATATCAGCTTTTTATTGCTTCTTAATAACAAGATCTAATAGTTGCCTTAACTTCATTTTATATATTTAATATAAAATAATAAATCTTATTAGTTTCTCCGTTCCATATTTCCAATATATTAATTGACTTAGACTCCACTCTATATATTAACTACCGCAAGTAAAAATCATGTACATACTAACTCATAATAGCTGTACTTAAGGGTACATAATTTTGAATTTATATTTCAAAATAATTGATTAATATTTTTTTCAAGGGTTTGTTTTCCTGATCATATCAATTTTCCAATTAGTCTGCTTTATTTATATTTAATTAAGGCTAATATATATAAATTGACTAAGAGAGTCTATTCATGATTTAGAATAGCTAGATTGTAAACTAGCAAAAGAAATATAGTTATCCATACTTAATTAACATAGTATAGCTTTTAGTTAGCTAAAGGGTTCATTCATATGAAATTAAATTCTTTTTAGAACCTTTAACATCTAAAAAACGGGTCGCACATGAGTCCGCTGCCTTCGGCCTCTCGGCCACAGATGCTTTAAAGTAATAATATACCTAATTATTTCTAAAAGCAAGTGCATATTTTATTCGTTCATATTATGATAAGTTGCTACTGCTGACGGTGATATTTTATTCAAATAGCGAAATATCCAATATTTAAAAATCGTATCTAATACAACAGGGAATGTTGAAATGAATACAAAAATAAAGTCTCGACTTTCAGGCAATCCAAAATGCCTAAGTATTATTTCAATTATTACTTCCCATCCATGAGGAGAGTGAAAACCTACAAACATGTCTGTAAATAAAATAATTAAAAATGCTTTTGCTGTATCGCTTAATCCATATATTAATTCATTGATAAATGACTTAAGAATGGAAAACTGTCTTCTGCTAATAATCAAAATAGAAATAAAAATGGTTCCTGATAAAAAATCAGCTAAAATATTTTTAATTGCTGAAGAACTTTCATTTGCATATAGGGTTGCTATTTCTAAAGCTTTATCTGTCATTTTATGATTAATCAAACTAGAAGAAGGGTTTTGAATTCTACCAATTAATATTTCAAAATGTAATTTTTCTTCAAAACGTTGTAATTCAGCAAATGCTCTTTCCTCTTGTGATTCATTTAAAAAGATACTATGCTCTTCATGATTCCATAAATAATTAATACATGGTCCAAATATAAAGCTTTTTGCTAGTTGATTTACTAATACCGGCATGATGAATAAAAATAGAATATACTTAACAGATGCTACAGTTTGGTATCGAGATACCTTAAATTCTTCTAAAGCTTCTACTTCTGCGTTTGGATCGAGTTCTTTTGTAAATTTTTCGAAAAGTCTACTTATCGACCTAGGTATAATACCTGTTTTATCAAGTGCTGATTGATTAATTTTTTTTAAATTCCAATATTTCATTATTATTTTATTTACATATATATATATATAATTTATACAATTCAATATTTATTAAATACTATTAATATTTTGGCTAATTATTACAACTAAAATTAAGCTTTAAAAAATGCTAATCAAAATCATATATATAATTTATAATAGATTTAAAATTATTACTTATACACTCTATTTAATAATAACGCAAGATTCATATTTTTTAATTAATGTGATACTAATTCCATATATATATCACCTTTTAAGCTTGCCAAAAGTAATTGTGCATAATTATAGACTTGCATTTAATATTAATACAATTTGTCTCTTAGATGATTGTCATACATACAGATTTATAAAAAAGATACAATTAGACAATTGTAATTCAACTTTTGTTAAAAGCTTTTTATCAGAAAACAAGCATTTCTTTAATATAAATTTTTTAGACAATTTATATGTAAAAAATAAAATAGAACAATTAAAAAACTATGGTTTTCTTAAACAAATGAAATTGATCTCTATTACATCAAACAATATTAAATATATTACTCTGAATCTCACTTTCAATCCCATATTAAAAAGAGTAAAAATTTTTAAGCAAAAGAAATTATTAATACCAAGCAGTATTTTAATTAATATCTTTTATAAACAGATAGGTTTACCTAAAAATTATATTAAGATTAATCAGAGTATTCAAGATATTTGTCGATGGTACCAATCTAAAGGCTTCCATTGGATTGATATTCAGCTGATCAAAACAAAAAAAACTGAAGAGATATATCTTCAAATCTTTGAAGGTGAGGTAGCCACTAGCTATATTATTTGCGCACAAGCTAATATGTTTTCCAAGAAAATAATATTTAATAAAGAAAAGAAAATAATTGAAAAACTAGGTTTTATTAAGGGTGAAAAACTAAATATAAAAAAAATTGAATTAGGAATAAGACAACTAAAAAACAGTAAAATCTTAAATGATTGTACATATTTTGTTGAAAGGAATGCTTCAGGCTTAAATATATTTTTTAAATATAATGTATTGAAATCTAATTCCAAGTTTTTCTTTCAAGAAGCAACAATCGTTAATAACTATAAGCAAATAGATGAGATATGGAACTATTATTTTTACAAAAATAAACTTAGTTTATCAAGAATCCCAAAACAAATATATTCTAATCATTATAAGAGTATTTTGAAATCACATAAACTTTTTAAGCTACTTATTTTACAGATAGAGGAAAAGATTAAATATTGTATACGACCATTATTAAATTATATTACAATTAAATATCATTTGCATAAAACATATTATGACAAACAAAATTTTACTATAGATGTACATATGACTAGACAGAATACTACTATAAGCATGCTATTTTTTTTGCCTGATATAAAATTAACTAACTATTCATTGGGATACACTATTTTAAACTTTTACTATGAATATTATAAATATAATTTATTAAATGATATACAAAAATCACAATTATTAAATCTATATTCTTCTAAGAAAAATTTGATATGCACTAAAATATTGTTTTCGGGCTTTAATATATCATTAGACAAAAGTTTAAATGAATACATCAATACAGAAGTAAGGCTTATTACTCAGCGTCATGGAGCGAATCAAAAGTTCATAAGTATTAGTAAATATAGCCAAAATAATTATTATGCAAGCAATGAAATAAATGCAATATTAGTCAATGTATTTTTAAAAAACATAACTAAAAGTCTTAAACAAAAATTAATGATTTTTAGAATATTAATCAAATATAATACATTATGTTTAACTAAACAATTTACATCAGGCAAACTTTTTATTGTAGAATCAATATGCTTTATGCCATTTATAGATACATCTTTTAAGATATTATCAAGCAGTCACAGCTTACATTTAAAATATAGTCAAATATATGTTTTACCTAAAGTTTTAAAATCAATTTATGCAAATATTTTATTTGCAATGATTAAGATAGATTTGCTAGTAAATAATAAAATGTATAAAAATGTATTGCATAAAAGCTATGCTAACATTTTTCTGAAAAAAAATAATATTAATAATAATTTATATCAACCTTTGTGTTTATATCACTTAGAATATAGTACTCATATATTTCATCATTTGTCTTTATATATTTTCTATAATTTTACTCAAAATTTACCTTTAGACAATATATATAATAAAATTCCATTTTTATTTACCCATCAACACTCGACATTCAATAATTTATCTACTTATGAAGTAAATATAGGATCTGGTATACAATTTAACGTACCTATATATAAAATGCCTACTTTTCGTATTGAATATAAAATTAGTAATAAGAGCAATTATTTTTTACAATTTCGTCTTTATTCAAAATACAACAATTAAAAAACTTCGTACATGAAATTACATGAATTAAATCTATGAATTCCTTATTAAAATTATTAAGTAATAATATAGAAGGCAACTGGCTCTCTCATCAAAGTATTTATTATTTACAAGCAAAAAAAATTAAAATCAATAAATTTCAAAAAAATATAGATAGATTTGTTGATCAATCATTGCAAAATCATAGTTATATATGTAAATATAAAAATTTATCTAGTAGAGAAATAATCTATAACTACGTAGCAGAAAATAATCCAAAATCTAAATCTGGTATATTGCAAAAAATATATTCTAGTTGTATTCAGACATATAAATTATCTCTAAATAATACAAATTGTATAGAAATTAAATATCTCAAAAATGGAATTCAATATACAGAATATACTTATATTATTAATAAAAATCTCAAAATATCTGTAATTATTATCAAGAAAAATAATAATTATATTGCTATCTCTTTCAACTCAGAAATAAAAATTAAATGAGATTCTTTACTATATACTAATAGGTTTTACTATACTATTAGTATATAAATAAAATATTATTCTAAATCTTTACGATTTGGATTTCTTGAAGGATCATTAGACAAAAAGCCGAAAAAGAATAAAGAGATAAAAAAGATTACAGTTGTGTAAACAAAAATCTTTAAAGTAAGCATAATTATTTCCTTTTATATATTAAAAATAGTTTAAATTTATTACAATTAAATGTAAATATTGATTCATATTGTATATGAAAAATACATAAACTCCGTAATTTGATTAAAAAATGAAATAATTGTATTAAAAAATTAAAGACGCGGGATGTATTTTATTAATTTTAATATTGATATATTTTATATTTTTAATATATTTGTTATTCATGCTAATTTTTTTAAATTTAATTGATACTAATCCTTCTATTACAACAAAATCACCTTTTCTATATATATCAAAAATATCATTTCCAATTTTTCCTTTACTATTAACATTGATAAGATAAAAAGTTGCTTTTTTTTTATTGTTTGGTACACATATCATTGTACGAACCAATGTTTTATGTTTATACCTTAATAATTTAGGATGTTTAACTATTCTGCCTGTGGATATAAATATATTCATCTCAAAGTTAATTATGTATAAATTTTAAAATTCTATTTTGCTCGATTCTTCACCCATTTTATAATTAAGTTCTTTTAATTTTTTCATAACTTTTGCAAAATACTCTTGTAAATAATTTTCTAATTGTGTGGTTTCATCATGTTGTATTTGTAATAAACTATAAACCTCATTCATAGATGTATTAAAATTATCACCTCGATTAATTACTTCTAGAAAAGCTAATCTTTCAGAAATATTCCAGCTCCATTGAAAAAAATTAGTAAATTCACGAGCTAATTTTAGTAGATAAATAGGAACTTGAGAAATTTTTGATCTTTGCCCCGATAATTTTTCACATAATTCAATTACTTGTAAAGAAGTCCAAGAACTATTTCCTACTAAAGGCAAAATTTTCTTATTTGCTTGAGATAAAGATAAACTTCTAATAGTGAATTTTGCAATATCTTGTGTATCCATATATGCTATAGACGTTGTATCTCCTGTCAGCCAAATGGTTTGGTTCTCTAATATAGGTAGTGCATACTGGCGAATCAAACCTTGAAAAAAACCACCTAAAGTAAAAATTGTATAATTTAGACTAGAATCTTGTAACTTATTTTCTATTTTTACTTTAAGATTCATTAACGGTATGTTGGCATATTTTCGAGCATTGAGTATAGAAAAAAATATATATCTTTCAATATTTGCTTTTTTAGCTGATTCTATTAAAATATATTTACTATATAAGTCTATCTGACTAGTGTTATATAAATCTGTTGGTCTTGCTGTAGATGCGTCTATAATTGCTGTAACACCAAATAATGTTAAAGGTATAGTTTCTGCTATACGTAAGTCTCCATAGACTAATTCAGCACCCCATTCTTTTAAGAAAGCTGCTTTTCTAAAGCTTCTTACAAAACATTTTACTTGAAATCCTTCATCTAAAGCTTTGCGAACAATTTGACGTCCTAAAGTACCTGTACCACCTAAAACTAATAAACTCATATTTTTTACTTTTAAATTTATGTTAAATTATGGGTAGAGAGGGACTTGAACCCTCAAAACTAAAGTTGTCACATTTTGAGTGTGATGCGTATACCAATTTCGCCATCTACCCTATTGCCTATATATAATGACACAAAAAGACATATAAATACAACTTTTTTTGATTAAGATCATCTAAACATAAATATTACTATGTTGATTAATTTATTTCAAATAGCATTTCTTCATACATATATTATATCACCAACAACATGGATACATAGAATACCTTATCATAAAAGGATCTCATTTATTTTTATATTTTTACACTTATTACCTTATCTAAATTACGAGCATTTATTAATTATTACTATATTTTATGTCATTATGGCAAACTGTATAAAAATTGCTACACAATATACAGAGAATAAATGTTATATATTCTTTATTAGTCTTATTGCTTGTTTAGGAACTAACATTACAAAAGTAAAGAATCAATTTTTTTATAAAGATTTAATTAGTCTATTAATTAATATAGATATGCCTCATTTTATTATTCAAAATTTAAATAAGCATTTATATCTTCGTATTATAATTAAATCTAGTTATATATTGATATTACCTAAATTTATAGTGCGAGCTATCTTAATTATAATTTTATATTCTATACTTATAAAATTACTATTACTAACTACATTATATGAAGAAATTGTTTTATATTATTTAATACAATATATGAATTATCAAAATAATATTTCTAAAGAAATAAATTTAATCTTGGTTCTTGGCTATCAATTCATAATTACATTCATAAATAAAATACATATAGCTATAACAGCAATTAGACTAAGAAATATAAATAATATGTTTTACTTAAAGCAATATTTTCTATACTACTATGCTATTAAAAATATTCTAATTTTTATAGAAGAAGATATCTATAGAGTAACATCTATTTTATATATTAGAGAAATTCAATGCACAAATATAACAATTGTAGATGTAAATTATTAGACAGGATTTAAATATTGATTGTATTTTTGCAGTAAAGACAATAGATCTTATCATATAATTTTGTAATTAAGAATTAAATCTATAAGAAAATTCAACTGAAAAATCTGTTTAAAAAAGTATTGTTTATCATAAATAATTAACAGCCAAGTCTGAGTTGACCTATGATGTATGATAGCTGGTAATATATATAATATATTTTTATAACTTTATAATTTATAATGACAGATCATTTACAAAAAAATAGTAAAACAGCATTAAACTTAAAATTAAACACTTTAATAAAACAACCATACAAATATGGCTTCCATACTAAAATAGATTCTGAAGCTTTCCCTAAAGGGCTAAACGACAAAATTATTCAATTAATTAGTAAAGAAAAAAAAGAACCTGAATATTTAACAAATTTTCGTTTGAAAGCATATAATAAATGGAAAAAAATGGATGAGCCTAAATGGAGTCAATTAACATATAATAAAATTAATTACAACGATATTATATATTATTCTGTACCTAAATATCAAAAACAATTAAATAGTTTAGAAGAAGTAGATCCTACTATTTTAGAAACTTTTGAAAAATTAGGTATACCTTTAAATGAACAAAAAAGATTAAGCAATGTTGCTGTTGATGCCGTATTTGATAGTGTGTCTATTGCAACTACATTTAAAGAAGAATTAGCATCTGTTGGCGTTATTTTTTGTTCTATATCTGAAGCAATTCATAAATACCCAGAATTAATTAAAAAATATTTAGGATCTATTGTTCCTATAGGAGATAATTATTTTGCAGCTCTTAACTCTGCTACTTTTAGCGATGGTTCGTTTTGCTATATTCCCCCAAATGTAAAATGTCCGCTGGAATTATCTACTTATTTCAGAATCAACAATAAAGAATCAGGGCAATTTGAAAGAACTTTAATTATTGCTGATAAAAATAGTTACGTAAGCTATTTGGAAGGATGTACAGCACCTCAATTTGATACAAATCAATTGCATGCTGCTGTTGTAGAATTAGTAGCTCTTGAAAATGCAACTATTAAATACTCTACAGTTCAAAATTGGTATTCAGGAGATTCTACAGGTAAAGGAGGTGTATATAATTTTGTTACTAAACGCGGTTTATGCATAGGTAATAAATCTAAAATTTTATGGACACAAGTTGAAACAGGTTCAGCAATTACATGGAAATATCCTAGCTGTATATTAGCTGGTTATAATTCTATAGGTGAATTCGCGTCTGTAGCTTTAACTAATAATTATCAGCAGACAGATACGGGAAGTAAAATGATTCATTTAGGAGAAAAAACACGAAGTAAAATTATTTCTAAAGGTATATCTGCTGGTAATTCAATAAACAGTTATCGTGGTTTAGTAAAAATTGGACCAAAAGCCAATCATGCTCGAAATTATTCGCAATGTGATTCTTTACTAATAGGAAATAAATCTCATGCAAATACTTTTCCTTATATACAAGTACAAAATTCATCCGCAAAAGTTGAGCACGAAGCTTCAATCTCTAAAATAGGTGAAGAACAAATTTTCTATTTCTTGCAAAGAGGTATTAATTTAGAAGATGCGATATGCTTAATGATAAGTGGTTTTTGTAAAGATGTTTTTAACGAACTGCCGATGGAATTTGCTATGGAAGCAGATAGACTATTAAATTTAAAATTAGAAGGAACAATAGGTTAACAAATGAATGAAAATTTATTAAATATAAATAATTTATATGCTAGTATTGATGATACAGAAGTTTTAAAAGGTTTAAATTTATCTATTAATAGTGGAGAAATTCATGCTATTATGGGTAAAAATGGTTGCGGGAAAAGTACCTTTGCAAAAGTTATTGCTGGTCATCCTAGTTATAATATTACACAAGGAGATATATTATTCTATAACCAAAATATTAATAAAATGAGTCCTGTAGACAGAGCATTAAAAGGAATTTTTTTAGCCTTTCAGTATCCAGTAGAAATATCTGGTGTTAGTAATGCTGACTTTTTACGCCTTGCTTACAATGAAAAACAAAAAATTACTAATAAACCTCCTTTAGATCCTTTATCTTTTTTAGAACTGGTTAATGATAAAATTAAAGCTATTGACATGAATTCGTCATTTTTAAGTAGAAATGTTAATGAAGGATTTTCTGGAGGAGAGAAAAAAAAGAATGAAATTTTACAAATGTCTTTATTAAATACTAAACTTGCTATATTAGATGAAACAGACTCCGGGCTTGATATAGATGCTTTGAAAACTATTTCTGCCAATATTAATGCTTTAGCTAGTAATGATAATGCAATAATTATTATTACACACTACAATAGATTACTAGAATATATTATACCGGATTATGTTCATATAATGCATGAAGGTAAAATAATTCATACAGGTGGTGCAAATTTAGCAAAGCAATTAGAGCATTATGGTTATGATAGTATTATATAAAGCATAAAATAGGATAGATTAAATGCATTCTATCCTAATTATTTTAATATCGTTAATTAAACTGAAAACGCTTGTTTAACATCTTCAATAGATTTTTTTAGTATTTCTTCTGATTCAGCACTCAATTTTTTAGTGCTGCGTATACTTTCTCCAAATTCTGGTTTTGAATTCCGTAAATCTTCTCTTAATGCAGTAACAAACTCTTTTACTTGTGATAAATCTATATCATCTAAGTAACCATTTATACCTGTATAAATCACAGCCGTTTGTTCTTCTACAGGAATTGGTGAATTCTGTGCTTGTTTTAAAATTTCTCTTAGTCTTTGCCCACGTTCTAGCTGATTTTGTGTTGTTTTATCTAAATCAGAAGCAAATTGAGAAAATGCTTCTAATTCAGCGAATTGTGCTAATTCCAATTTTAATTTACCAGCCACTTGCTTCATTGCTTTAATTTGAGCTGCTGATCCTACTCTAGAAACAGAAATACCAACATTTATAGCTGGCCTGATTCCAGAATTAAATAAATCACCAGATAAAAAGATCTGTCCATCCGTAATTGAAATCACATTTGTAGGTATATAAGCAGATACGTCTCCTGCTTGTGTTTCTATAATTGGAAGAGCAGTCATACTACCACCTCCAAGATTTGTATTAAGTTTAGCTGCTCTTTCTAACAATCTTGAATGAAGATAAAATACGTCTCCTGGATATGCTTCTCTTCCTGGTGGACGACGTAGTAAAAGCGACATTTGACGATATGCTTGAGCTTGCTTTGTTAAATCATCATAAATTACTAGCGTTGCTTTACCTTTATACATAAAATACTCTGCTAAAGCAGCACCAGTATAAGGTGCAATATATTGTAATGTTGCAGGATCATCAGCATTTGCTGCAACAATAATTGTATAATCTAAAGCTCCTTTTTCTTCAAGAGAAGAAACAACTTGAGCTACAGATGAAGCTTTTTGTCCAATTGCAACATAAACACAAATTACATCTTCTCCTTTCTGATTAATAATTGTATCTAGAGCAACAGCTGTTTTACCTGTTTGTCTATCACCAATAATAAGTTCTCTTTGACCTCTTCCAATTGGTATCATAGAGTCTATAGCAGTAATCCCTGTTTGTAACGGTTCACAGACTGATTGACGACCAATGATTCCAGGTGCAGATGATTCTATTAATCGAGTATTTGAAGAATCAGGTAAACCTTTAGCATCAATAGGTCTTGCTAATGGGTCAACTACTCTACCTAAATATCCTTCACCTACAGGTATTTGAGCTATTTTACCAGTCGCTTTTACAGAACTACCTTCTAATATATTTCTACCATCTCCCATTAAAACAACACCAACATTATCACTTTCTAAATTTAATGCAATACCTATTGTTTGATCTTCAAACTCTAGTAATTCACCTGCCATTACATCGTCTAATCCGTATACACGGGCTATACCATCACCTACTTGTAAAACGGTCCCTATATTCGCTACTTGTACTTCTTCATCATATTTATCAATTTGTTGACGTATAATATTACTAATCTCATCTGGTCGAATATTTACCATATTATTAATTTTTTGTATATAATCTATTAATTACTTAGAGTTTTTTTTAAAATACTGCACAGTAATAGTTGTACATATTTAATTTGTATTAAGATAAAAAGCTATTTGCTTTAACTTACCGGATAAACTGGTATCTATAATTTTAGACCCTATTTTTACTGTAAATCCACCTATTAAATTAGTGTCTATTTTAATCTCTAATTTTACCTTTTTACTATTAGTAAGTTCTTTGATCTTTTGAATAATATTACTCTGCTGTAATTCTGTAAAAGCTGTTGCTGTTGATTCTTCAGCTATAATTGTTGAATCTAGTTTATAAGCTAAATCTAAATATTTTTCAATAATTACACTCAATAAGGCAATTCTACGACGATCTATAAGTACTAATAAAAATTTTAGAACAAAATAGTCAACTTGATTTAAAAATAATTGATTAAGGACATTTTTTTTTGCTACTAATGTAATTAATGGATTTTCTAAAAAAAATTTTAAATCTGTAGATTGTGATAGTATATCAAAAATTAAAGATAGATCCTGATTAGTTTTTGTAACTGCATTTGAATCTTTAGCAGATTCTAATAATGCTTCAGCATAAGGTAATGCTACTTTAACTAATAAGCCTTTATAGCTCATATTTTTCCTCCAAGTTTTACAATATTATCATCGATAATTTTTGATTGCATACCAGGAGTTACTTGACTTTGTAGCTGTAAAAATACTCGATTAATAGCCAAGGCGGTTATTTGTTGTTGAATTTGTTGCCTGACCTGATTTTCAGCTACAGCAATACTAGCTTTTCCTGCCGAGGTAAGCCTTTCTATATCTACTTTTCCTTGTTCGAGTATAGACTCACGAACTTTTTGAGCAGTCAATTCAGCTTCTTTTTTGATTTGTATGATAACCATTGTTGTTTGAGCCAATTGCTTTTCTGATTCTTCTAATCTTATTTGTGCTTGCTTTAAACGTTCTTCTGACTCTTGTATAGCAGCTAGTACTTTTTGTTGTCTAATTGTCAAAACAGATCCTAAAAACTGTTTTAGTACATAAATTAGACCCGTTAACAATAATGCTATATTAATTACATTAGCTTCCAAAAAATTTGAATTAAAACTTAAACTTTTATGAAATTCATGCTCAGCAAATATATTAAATATTCGAATAATATTCTCCATTATACTCTCCACATGTTTAAATTTATAACTAAATGATTGATATCAATCATTTGATTATAATAAATTACCATTTAATAACTTAAGTTTAATTTGATCACTTAAAGCATCTACTTGATCTTCTAAAGTTTTTAATGCTTGTTCTTTCTGTATATTCAATTGTTGAGATGCTTCAAAAACTAATTTCTCTGCATCTTGTTGAGCCTCTTTAATTTTAATTGATACAATTTGTTGAGCTTCTTGCTGAGATTTTTTAATAATATCTTGAGCTTGCTTCCTCGATTCCGCTAATTCTTGCTCATATTTTTGAGTTAATTCATTGGCTTTAATTAAAGAAGTAGAAGCCATTGTAAGACTATTACGAATATATTCATCTCTATCATCTAACACATTACTAACCGGCTTATAAAAAAGAAGATTCAATATCACCGTTAAAGCTAAAAATTGTAATGCCATTAATGGAAGTGTTGCATTAAAATCAAAAAGACCTCCTTCAATTTCTCTATTAGTTTCTTGTAAAGCTAAAAGAAGAGGTAAGTTAACCATAATTAATTTTAGATTTAAATTGATATAATTGGTAGCTATTTAATTGGTTAAAACGCTTAGTCTTTATTATATTTATCAAAGAAAAACTAAGCGTTAATTACTTTTATTAACCTGTATAAGGATTAGCAAATAGTAAAGATAAAGCAACTACTAATCCATAAATTGTTAGTGACTCCATAAAAGCTAAACTTAATAAAAGAGTCCCTCTAATTTTACCTTCAACTTCTGGTTGTCTTGCTATACCTTCGACAGCATTTGCAGCTGCACTTCCTTGTCCTATACCTGGGCCAATGGCAGCTAAACCTACAGCAAGACCAGCAGCTATTACAGATGCAGCTGAAACAATAGAATCCATAATTAGTATTTTTAATTTAAATAAAATATATAGAAAATTAACAGATTTCACGCAACAAAAATCATCTTAAATATTTACATATTTAATTATATGTAAGCATAGATAATGAATTAGTGCTCACCATGTCCTTCTAACGCTTCACCTATATAAGCAGCAGATAAAGTAGAAAATATGAGTGCTTGAATCGAACTAGCAAACAAACCCAAAATCATTACTGGTAAAGGTATCAGTATTGGCACCAATAATGTAAAAACTGATACAACTAGTTCATCAGCAAGAATATTGCCAAATAAACGAAAACTTAAAGATAAAGGTTTGGTAAAATCTTCTAGGATATTAATAGGTAATAATACTGGTGTTGGCTCTACATATCGTGCAAAATATCCTAAACCATTCTTATTCAAACCTGCATAAAAATATGATAAAGAAGTAAGTAAAGATAATGCAACAGTTGTATTAATATCATTAGTTGGTGCTGCTAATTCTCCTTCTGGGAGTTGAATTAATTTCCATGGTATTAATGCCCCAGCCCAATTGCTTCCTAATATAAATAAAAAAATAGTTGCTATATAAGGTACCCATGATCTATATTCGTGTTCTCCTATTTGATTTTTCGCAATATCTTGCAAAAATTCAATGACAAATTCCATAAAATTTTGTAAATTTTTAGGTACACGTTCTAAATTTCTTGTTCCTATAAAAGCTAATGAAAGTAAAGCTATTATAACTAGCCATGATACAATAAAAACTTGACCATGTAATTTATAGCCACCTATCTCCCAATATAAATGTTTGCCTACTTCAACTGCAGAAACTGCAATATATGAAGAAATGACTTCTACTTCTTGTTGATACATAGATAGAAATTATAATTTTAATAATGCTTAAAGCAATAATATTAAATAAAAAATTATTAATCAATTAAAACATCTAATATCTGATTTAATTTTTAAATAAATAGTACATATCATTAGATACAAATACTATCATAACCTAATTATATATGTATCTATTCATTATTTAACATTATTGAGACTATTTACTATTTAAATTACAAGAATTATTCTCAAAATAACAACTGTTTAAATTTTAGTAATAATTTGTTCTACTTCTGTTGCAAAATTACTAGACCGTTTTGTTAAACCTTCTCCCAAAATAAATTTCTCAAAACGTCTAATTTTAATATTTTCACCTAGTAAAGCTATATGTTGATTTATTAAATCTTCAATTGTTAAATCTTGATCTTTAATAAAAAGCTGATTCATAAGAGACATCTCTTTTAATCTTTTATCAATTCTACCAGCTACTATTTTATCTTTAATTGCTTGTGGCTTATTCATCACATCTTCTTTGCTAGATTCAATTTTCTTTTCATTTCTTATGATATTTTCATTGATTTCATTTATTGATACATAATTTACATAAGGGCAAGCTGCTATTTGCATTGCTATATCTTTTGCTAGCGTATTAAACTCTACACGTCTTGCGACAAAATCTGTTTCACAATTTAATTCTACTAAAACACCTATTCTTGAACCAGAATGTATATAGCTTACTATTAATCCTTCAGTAGTTATTCTACCAATTTTTTTGTTTGCTGAAGCTAAACCTTTTTTTCTTAAATTTTCTATAGCAACTTGCATATTACCTATTGAGTCTTCTAAAGCGTTTTTACAATCCATCATTCCAGCACCTGTCTGATTACGTAATTCTTTAACACGCTGCGCAGGTATTTTGATAGGCATTATAATTATTCCTTACTTTTTAAATTTAAATTGATAAGTGCTAAAATCAGCTATTATATAGTTAATTTAATAATACATTTGAAGAAATTTGACCTTCTAAAATGGCATCTGCTATTTTACTCATTACTAATTTAATTGATCTTATGGCATCATCATTAGCAGGTATAGGTATATCGATTATGTCAGGGTTACAGTTTGTATCAAGAAGACAAATTGTAGGTATACCTAATTTAATACATTCTTGAATTGCTGTAGTTTCTCTTTTTTGATCAACTATTATAATTAAATCAGGTAATTTTTTCATTTCTTTAATGCCATCTAAATGTTTTCTTAATTTATATAATTCTTGGCGTAATATCGCAGCTTCTTTTTTAGGCAATTGATTAATTAAACCTGAGTTATCTTGTTTTTCTAATTCTTTTAACCTTCTTACTCTAGATTTTATAGTTAACCAATTAGTAAACATTCCACCAAGCCATCTTTGATTAATATAATAAGAATTAGACCTCAGAGCTTCTTCTGCCACTATACTAGAAGCTTGTCTTTTTGTGCCTAAAAACAAAAATTTTTTACCTTCACTGGAACAATTTTTTATAAAATCACATGCTTCTGTAAGAAGTTGAGCTGTTTGCACTAAATCAATAATATGTATACCGTTCCGCTCTGTATATATATAAGGAAACATTTTAGGATTCCATCTTCTTGCTTGATGACCAAAATGTACGCCTGCTTCTAATAATTCTGATAATGATACAACTGCCATGATAATAATTTTACTTTACAAGATAATAAATACGGTACTAAAAAATAATGACCTATGTACTTTAATACAAGAGATGAAGTTATAAAAATAATAACATAACACAAACTAAAATCATAAATGTTTTATAGTATTTATTTTTCTATATTTATATCTTTTTCTTGTTTAATTGGATAATTTCGAGCTGTTCGGTCATCTAAAATAATATCTTCAAAATTAGACTTTGGTTGATTAAGTTCAGCTTTATTCAATATATTATTATCTACAAGAAGTTCACTGTTATCTGTATTTAATAAAGAATTGCTATGAATTTTAAAACCTGTACCTGCTGGTATTAAACGGCCAATAATCACATTCTCTTTTAAACCTCTTAGCCAGTCTAATTTACCAGAGATAGCAGCTTCTGTTAGTACTTTTGTAGTTTCTTGAAAACTAGCTGCAGAAATGAAACTTTCTGTATTTAATGAAGCTTTAGTAATACCTAATAAAATTGGATGATAAGTTGCTTTATTTTTATTCATTACAGATAAAGATTTATTAACAGACTCTATTTTTTGCAATTCCACCATTTCTCCTGGTAAATAATCAGTATTACCTCCATTTTCTATTTTAACCTTAGAAGTCATTTGTCTAACTATAACTTCTATATGTTTATCGGAAATATCTACTCCTTGTAATTGATAAACCAACTGAACCTCTTTAATTAATTCTAACTGTGTATCTAATAGACTTAATCTTGTTGAATCATAAACACTCAATCCTTTATTCAAATATCCACGAAAGTTAGACTCTAAATTATGATGAGGGTTAAAGGAATTACCAGCTTTTTTCCTTGCTTCTAAAATTTCTTCTATTCTTGGTAATCCTTGAACAATATCTCCGGTTTTAGCTCTTTCAAAAATTAATGTTGCTAAACTTTCTCCTCTTTTAATTAAACTATTATTATGGATATGTAATATAGAATCACTAGAAATAAGGAAAGGTTGACCGATTCTTATAATTATTTTTGTATCCTGGATATCAATTATTTGCCCTGAATGCAATGTAAAGATATTTGTAGCTATCTCATCACCTGTATAAACCCAATCATTAATTTGTATTTTTATTTCATGCGTATTATTAATCTTAAAAGTTCTAATGTCAGTAGGCCTAATAATTAGCATACGACGATTAGAATGTTTAATATCTTGAATGAACATAACTTTTCCATTAATCATAGAAATAACTTCTGTTTCAGCTACAATTGATCCACTTGTTATGTATTCTCCATTTTTAACTTTAATGCTTGTTTTCGTATAAAAATTTTTTGAATTAATGACGTTAGAGTCTTTTAAAGAAAGAGGATCAAATGTACTGAGTTTTAATAAAGAATAAGAACTACTTAAATTATTTTTTATAAACTCTATTCTACAATTTATATCTGAAATTTGTGTATTTAAATTTACCACCAAATGTGTATTAATTAAATTAACACCATAGACAGATTTAACCCTTGCACCATCTCTAAAATATGTTCGTCTTATTAGCTTCAAATCTATCATATTTATTTCAAAAGAATCTGCTGTATAAGATAAAGTTAAACCTTTATTAGGGACTGAATATACAACAACAGGTCTAATTAAAATAATATTATCTTCTTTAATTTTTATATGTTCCCAATACACTAATTTATCAGAGACTATTTCATTAATGATTTTTTCACCAGGCCTTAGAAAACCTCTATTTCTGTCTTTATGTTGATTTAAATCTTTATTATTGATTGTGTAAACTTTGCCAGGTTTTATAATGATCTCTCTAATTATTCCTTCTTTTTCGACAACTTCAACAATACCTGAATTATTAGCAAATACATTTTTTATTATCTCTGTTCCTAAATCAACAAAATCACCATGCTGAACAAGAAGAAGAGAGATATCTTTATTAATTTCATGAGTTTCTTCAGGTATCCAAAGAATATAACCTGGTCCTAAAATATCGTAATAATCATTTTTATTATCTGTCTTCTTCTTAGATATTGGTAAATCTAAATATTTAATAATTCCGCCTGTTTTTGTTTTGTATAAATTAGAAATTAAATTTCCTATTATTTGCCCATGGTTAACTTTTTGATTTGGCAAAACAGTTAATAAAAATTTATCTTGTTGATCTACAAGTAAAATATGATTTTGAGATCCATCATTATTGTCTATATAAACTTTTATACCAATAAAAGTTTTTGTTGACATTATTATAGATATTTGTTGATTTATATTTTTATTTTGCTGATTTGGAACTGAAACACGACCACTATAGCGACTAATTAATTGTGTTCTTGACATTATACTATTTTCATATATTCTTTCATTCTGGGATAATATAATATTTGCATCATCGTTTATATTATGTACTATTCCTGACAAAATCCAAATAACACCACTTGTTTCAGCGCTTTTTATTACATTTTGTTTATTTCTTATTTCTTTTATTTTTAAATTTTCTATATGAACACTACCCGAACAATCAGCTACTACCGAATTTTGCGCTCTTTCTGTCATAACACGATTACTTAAAGGATATTCAGCTATAACTGAACCAGCTTTTATTATTGACTTATGCCCAGCTAATAATAATGAACCTTTAGTTAATGAAATTAATATCTCATTGCCATTGCTCTCTACAAGTTTAATTTTACAATCTGAATTAACAAATTGTGCTTCATCACCATAACGCGTTCTAGCATTAGTTAATGGCATATTCTGCATATACTCTAAAATAGCATCCTTGGGACTAATTATTGTTTGTGCTAATTCTCCAGTAAACACCCCGCCTGTATGAAATGTGCGCATTGTTAACTGTGTACCAGGTTCTCCAATAGATTGAGCAGCAATAATACCCACAGCTTCTCCAAGATCTACCATTTTACCATGAGCTAAATTCCAACCATAACATAATTGACAAACAGATTGAATAGAATCACAAGTAATGGGAGAACGTACTAAAATACTTTTACGACCGGATCTTGCTATATAATTAGCTAACTCAGGTTCTACACATTGATCTTTGTAGGCAATACTTTTATTAGTAAAATTATCTACAACATCTTCAGCTAATATTCTTCCTATTAGAGCTTGTTTTAAAGAAATTAATACTTTTTGATTGTCAACCATTTCTTCTAATAAAATACCTTTGGATGTTTTACAATTAGTTTCACGAATAATTACATCTTGTGCTACATCTACAAGACGACGTGTTAAATAACCAGAATCTGCTGTACGTAGCGCTGTATCAACTAAACCCTTTCTAGCACCATAAGATGAAATAAAGTAATCTGTAATTGTTAATCCTTCTCTGAAGTTACTAGATATAGGTAAATCAATAATTTGACCTTGTGGATCGGACATTAATCCACGCATACCAACTAATTGTCTAACCTGAGAAATATTACCACGGGCCCCTGAAAAAGCCATCATATAAATAGTATTTAGTGGATCCGTATTTTTAAAATATAGTATGATTTCTTTTTTTAAAGTTTCACTAGCGTTATTCCAAGTATCTATAACTTTTTGAAATCTTTCAACTGTTGTAATTTCACCTCTTTTATGTCTTTTATCTGTTTCTGCTATTGAATAAATAGTTTTAGCTAATAATTGTTCTTTAACAGGTGGTATTCTCAAATCTTCTAAACTTAAAGAAATTCCTGCCTTAGTAGCATAATAAAATCCTAAATCTTTGATCTTATCCGCCATATTAGATGCATGAGCTATACCATAATTTCTAAAAGCCCATATAATAATTTGCTTTAATTGAACCTTATCAATAACTTTATTAATAAATTTTGGCTGTAACAATTTTTTTCTCATAAAATATCCTTGTAATGCGTAATATATTACTAAATTCAGATATTATCTAACTATAGAATCTTGTATTACTTTATTAAATAAAATACGACCAGCTGTTGTTCTAATATATTGAACAAGGAGATTTTTATTTGCATCTTTCTTGATTATTTTGTCTATAAAAATAGATGTGGTTTGTCCATTCTCATTTGTTTGAGATTTAATTAATACATCATCATGAGCATTTTCTACCAATCCTTCAAATCGAACCCAAATAAAAGCATGTAAGTCTATTAATTTTTGTTCATAAGCCATAAGAACATCTTCTAAATTGGCAAAATATTGTCCCTTGCCTTTTTGAGAAGCTGGATTATTAGCAGTTAAGTAGTAGCAACCCAATACCATATCTTGACTCGGCATTAAAATAGGTTGGCCTGTTGCTGGAGATAAAAAATTATGTGGTGCTAACATTAACAAACGTGCTTCTGCTTGTGCTTCTAAAGATAAAGGAATATGTACAGCCATTTGATCACCATCAAAATCTGCATTAAATGCTGGACAAACAAGAGGATGTAGCTTAATTGCCCTACCTTCTACAAGAATTGGCTCAAAAGCTTGAATTCCTAAACGATGTAAAGTAGGTGCTCTATTTAGTAAAACAGGATGTCCATGAATCACTTCTTTTAAAACATTCCACACAACTGGTTCACTTCGTTGAATTATTTTTTTAGCAGCTTTAATATTATTGACTAAACCCTGTAAAATCAAACGATGTATTACAAAAGGTTGAAATAGCTCTAATGCCATTTCTCTTGGTAAACCACATTGATGTAATTTTAAATTGGGTCCAACAACTATAACAGATCTGCCTGAATAATCTACACGTTTACCTAATAAATTTTGTCTAAATCGTCCTTGCTTGCCTTCAATAATATCTGACAAAGATTTTAAAGGTCGATTATGTGCGCCAACAACTGTTCTTCCACGTCTTCCATTGTCCATCAATGAATCTACAGCCTCTTGCAACATCCTTTTTTCATTTCTAATAATTATTTCTGGTGCAAGTATAGCTTTTAATCTAGCCAGACGATTATTTCTATTAATAATTCTACGATAAAATTCATTTAAATCAGCTGTTGCAAATCTACCACCATCTAATTGTACCATAGGTCTAAGATCTGGAGGTATAACAGGTATGACAGAAAACACCATCCATGAAGGTTCAACACCTGTCGATATAAAATTTTCAAGTAAACGTAACCTCTTCATTTTCTTATTAAATCTAGGAGATGGATTCTTAGATATTTTTGGAGGTTTAAGTGCTTCTTCTCTTAATATTTCGACAGTTGTTGTAAGATCCATATCTTTTAACAATTTATAAATTGCTTCAGCTCCCATACTAACTTCAAGACCAAATAAATTAGAGGATTTAGGATATAATTTATCTTCTAAAGCCCTCCATTCATACCCTTCTAATAACTGCTTATAATATAATTTATTATAGTTTCCTGGGTTAGTAACGACATATGAATGAAAATAGACTATTTTTTCAACTTCTTTAACAGCTAGATCTAGTGCTAATGCAATATAACTAGTACTACCTTTTAGATACCAAACATGAGTAACCGGTGCAGAGAGTTCGATATAACCCATTCTATGCCGTCTAACTTTAGATTCTGTTACTTCAACGCCACATCTTTCACATACAACACCTTTATATCTAAATCTCTTATATTTACCACAATGACATTCCCAATCTTTAACAGGACCAAAAATACGCTCACAAAAAAGACCGTCCATTTCTGGTTTTAAAGTTCTATAATTAATTGTTTCAGGTTTAGTAACTTCACCTACTATTTGTCCATTAGGTAATATTCTTTCTCCCCATTGCCTTATTTTATCCGGTGAAGCTAAACTAATTTTTACATAATCAAAATGCCGTTCAAATTTAGTCATAGACAAATATATCCCTATGAAAATAAAAAATATTTAATTATTATTTGTTATATCTAAGTCAGAATATATATGTTTTTTATTAAAAGGCTTAGTTTTTAGCGTTTTATCATACACATTGTCTGATTTATTGTTCTTAAAATTAATTAGATCTACTTCATTAGACATTAAATCAATTTCAACACCTTTATTTTCACCATTTTCAAATAATTCAACTTTATGGACAGCAATATCTAAACCTAAAGACTGTAATTCTCGCATAAGAACTTTAAATGATTCAGGAGTACCTGGCTTAGGTATAGGTTTTCCTTTTACAATAGCATTTAAAGCTTCATTTCTTCCTTGCATATCATCAGACTTAACTGTTAATAATTCTTGTAAAGTATATGCAGCTCCAAATGCTTCTAAAGCCCACACTTCCATTTCTCCTAATCTTTGACCTCCATGTTGAGCACGTCCACCTAATGGTTGCTGAGTAACCAAAGAATAAGGACCTGTTGAACGAGCATGTATCTTATCATCTACTAAATGTACTAGTTTTAAAATATATGCTTTACCAACAGTCACTGGATTATCAAAAGGTTCTCCAGTTCTTCCATCAAATAATATGATTTTACCAGGATGCAAAGGCTCAAATAACCATTGTTGCTTATTTAATAAACTTGCTTGTTTTAATTTATTATTTACTAATGCTCTCGAAGCTTCTTTACCATACATTTCATCAAAAGGAAGAATTTTAAATCGTTTACCTAAATATTCTCCTGCTAAACCTAGTAAACACTCAAAAAGTTGACCAACATTCATTCTAGAGGGTACACCTAATGGATTTAATACAATATCAACAGGAGTTCCATTAGGCAAATATGGCATATCTTGTCTGGGCAATATTCGAGAAATGATTCCCTTATTTCCGTGTCGACCAGCCATTTTATCGCCAACTTGAATTTTTCTTTTCTGAGCAACATATACTCGAATAATAGCATTCGTGCCTGGTGGTAACTCATCACCTTTTTTTCGTGTAAATACTTTTATATTTACTACTCTACCTTTAGCTGCATTAGGTAGTCTTAATGATGTATCTCTTACATCTCTAGCTTTTTCACCAAAAATAGCTCTTAATAATTTACCTTCTGGTAATTGATCTGCTTCTCCTTTAGGCGTGATTTTACCTATTAATATATCTCCCGAATCTACCCAAGAGCCAACAGTAATAATTCCATTTTTATCTAATAAGCTAACAGATGTTTCGCTTACATTAGGAATATCACGAGTAATTTCTTCTGGACCTAATTTTGTTTGCCTACACTCCAACTCATATCTTTCAATATGAATAGATGTATAAATATCTTCATATACTAAACGTTCACTAATTAAAAACGCATCTTCATAATTATAACCTTCCCAAGGCATATAAGAAACTAAAATATTACGGCCCAATGCTATCTCGCCACCATCTGTAGAAGCTCCATCTGCAATTGTTTGGCCAATTACTACTTTTTCTCCTGGCCATACAATAGGACGTTGATTAATACACGTATCTTGATTAGAACGATAATATTTTTTTAATCTATAATGTATTATTTTACCTTCTAAATCCTGAATTCCTATCTTAGTACCTGATACATAACTGACTAAACCATCTGTACGGCTAGTAACAACCATACCAGAATCTCTTGCAAAGTTAGCTTCTAAACCCGTACCAACTATAGGTTTTTCTGTATATAGCAAAGGTACTGCTTGTCTTTGCATATTTGATCCCATTAAAGCACGGTTAGCATCATCATGTTCCAAAAAAGGAATTAACGATGTTGCTGCAGACATAATTTGAATAGGAGATACTAAGATATAATCTACTTGATCAATTGAAGACGTAACAAACTCTTGCCTATATCGAACAGGTATAATATCATTATTAATATAATCATTACTATCAATTGTTATATCTGCTGGTGCTATTCTTAAATTATCTTCTTCATCAGCAGTAAAATAAGAGGGCTTTTTGCCTCTAACTACTCTTCCTTTTTCAACACTATAGCAAGGTGTCTCAATAAATCCGTATTTATTAACTCTAGCATAAATACTTAAAGAGCCTATTAAACCAGCATTAGGTCCTTCAGGAGTTTCAATTGGACAAATACGCCCATAATGACTAGGATGTAAATCTCGAACTGCAAAACCAGCACGATCTTTATTTAAGCCACCAGGTCCTAAAGCACTAATTCTTCTTTTATGTGTTAATTCAGCCAATGGATTCGTTTGGTCCATAAATTGGGATAATTGACTAGATCCAAAAAATTCTCTTACGGCTGCCATTAAAGGTTTCGGGTTTACTAGATTAGATAGACTTAAAGAATCCAAATCACAAATAATCATACGTTCACGAATAATTCTTTCTAAACGATTTAGTCCAATACGTATCTGATTTTGCAATAGTTCTCCTACAGAGCGAACTCTTCGATTACCTAGATGATCTATATCATCAAAAGTTCCTATATTCTGTTCTTTAAGATTAATTAAGTAATCAATTGCAGCCAAAATATCTTTTGGACATAAAACTTTAAAGGATTTAGATATTTTTAAATTTAATTTTTTATTTATTTTATAACGACCAACTTCACCTAGATCATATCGCTTAGGATCAAAAAAACGAGCATACAGCATTTGTTTTGAACCAGCTACTGTAGCTGGTTCATTAGGACGTAATTTACTATAAATAATTAGTAAAGATTCTTCATCTGTTACTTCTTCTACAGAAAGTTTTCCTATTTCTTTATCAAGTTCTTTTTTTTCATATAACGATGAAGCATTTAAAAGAAAAGAATATTTTGTAATATTTTTTTTTATATCTTCACTATTTATACCTATTGCTCTCAGAAAGACGTAAGCATTTACTTTATGCGTTTTGTCAATTCGAACCCATATTTGATCTTTTGCATCTATTTCAAACTTAAGCCAAGATCCACGGTTAGAAATTAAACTGGCACTATATACATGTTTATCGTTTTTATCCAATTCTTTTTTATAATATATACCTGGACTTCTAACAATTTGATTTATAATTACTCTTTCTGTACCTGATATAATAAAAGCACCTTGATTTGTCATTAAAGGTAGGTCTCCTACAAAGACGGGCCTTTTTTTATATTTTTTATTTGCTTCTTTAACATTAAATAAATCAAAAATATCTGTATTTTTATTTTTTTTAATTAATTCTGTATCTTTTCGAGTTAATTTAGAAGGAATATAAATTTGAGCACTATATGTACGATCTCTACTTTTTGCCTTCCTAACACTGTAACGAGGAAATTTTAGTTTGTAGTCTATACCAAAAAATTCCAATTCTAATTTACCAGTGGGATCCATAATAATAGGAAAAGAGTTTAAAACTTCTCCTAAGCCTTCAGATAAAAAAGATCTAAAACTTTCTCTTTGAACAGAAACTAAATCTGGAAAAATAGATTGAATGTTGTTATTGATTGACATTAAAAGCTTTGAAATAATACTTGGAACACTCTAAAGTGAATATACTTTAGTTGTTATCAATCTAATAGTTACTTTAAAAATAAATTTTAGATCAAAGAAAAATGGTAAAATATATGATTATGTAGTTTTAAATTTGATAGACTACATTAGTAGTCTGAGAATTATAGAAATTAAGAGCAATATATTTATAATTATATTCAGTGACTTTTCATTGCACGTGCTAAAAAAGACTTCTTACGAGCACCACAATTTTTATGCAGAACTCCTTTTTTAACTGCTTTATCTATTTTACTGTAAATACAAGATAAGTTCGATAAATTTTCTTGAAAATTGGCATTATTTACATTATTAAGATAGCTTTTAGTTAAAGTTTTAATAACTGACTTATAAGCTCGGTTTCTAGAACGGTTTCTTAAAGATACTCTAGTTTTTGTAGTTAAGGACAAATTTTTGGTCATAAAATTCACAATATAAAAAAAGTAAAATACAGTCAGATAACATCAGTCAAGAGTTATTATATTATTTGTGAAATATATACATAATTTTAATAAAATAATATGTACAAATAATATTTAGACTTGATAGTTAACATGCAAACATGAGATAATGAATATACAAACTAATAATAAATGAAAAATGGGAAAAAATAAAGGAGCAAGAAGAATAATTACTTTAGAATGTGAATGTAGAAATCTTTCAAGTAATATGAAAAGAAAAGCTGGAATTTTTCGCTACACAACTTCAAAAAATAGAAGAAATACACCTAATCGCTTAGAAATCAAGAAATTTTGTCCAAATTGTAATAGACATTCTAATTTTAAAGAAATTAAATAATATTAATAAAAATAAGTTATTAATACACAGAAATATATGATTTTATATAAAAAAAAATCTTCACCTGTTAAGCAACATGAAATTCTTGATTATAAGGATATAGACTTATTAAGAAAATTCATTTCTGACCAAGGAAAAATTTTATCTAGACGTTCAACAGGTCTTAGTGCAAAAAAACAGAAAAAACTAACAAAATCTATTAAAAGAGCACGTATTCTTTCATTACTCCCTTTTTTTAATAGAGATTAGATATACTAAATTCTTTATCATTATTGTCTTTAATATAAATAATGTAAAAATATATTTTACATTATTTATTCTATAAAACTTTTTGTACTTTAATAAGTTCATAAGCTTTTATAATATCAAATTTTATAAAATCATTATAATTATTACACATAACGCCACACTCATTTCCTTCTAAGACTTCATCAATATTATCTTTCATGTGCTTTAAAGAATCTAATTTACCTTTATAAAGTAATTCTTTATCACGGTAAATTACTATATGTGCATTTCTTTTTAACTTACCTCGATTTACGATGCAACCTGCAACCATACCTTTATTAACATGAAAGACTGTTTTAATAATAGCTTCTCCAATTTCTACTTTATCATATTCAATATCCATTAAATTTAGCATATAATCTTGAAGATATTCTAATAAATCATAAATCACTTCAAATTTTTGTATATTGAGATCTAATTTCTTAGCTAACTTACTAATGGTAGTTTCTATATTAGTATTGAAACCTATAATAGCTGATTTACTAGTAGTTGCTAAATCAATGTCTTTATGACATATGCATCCTGAAGTTGCGGACAATATATTAAGTTGCACTTTATCTTGCGGTATTTGTGCCAAAGAATTTATTATAGCTTCTATGGAACCTTGTGTATCAGCTTTAATAATTAAGTTAACTTGCTTAAGTCTTGATTTATTACTACAACTATCTAATGTAATTCGTTTATTTAATGATTTATTAATATTAGACTCTGTATGCTTATGAATGTATTTATTTATCAAATATTTAGAATTTTTCTCGCTTTTTATAACTTGAAAATGAAGACCTGCTTCAGGTATAGAAGGAAAACCATAAATATTTACGACTGAAGAAGCTATAGCATAATTAATTTTTGAACCTGTATGATCCATAATTGCTTTAATACGTCCATAAGTATTACCTGAAACTATTGTATGCCCAACTTTTAGTGCACCATTTTTAATTACAATATTTGCAACAGCTCCCATTTGTTTATCTAAATAAGATTCTAAAATCGTACCTTGAGCTAGAGAATTGTTATCGGATTTTAAAGATAATTTATTAGATAGTTCACATATTTGATTTAACAATAAGTCTATATTTTTACCCGTTAAAGCACTGATTTCTATTATATTACTATTACCGTACATGTTTTGGTCAACAATATTATAATTTGCTAACTGTTCTCTAACTATTGAAAGATTAAGATCTAACTTATCAGTTTTATTAATAGCAACTATGTACGGTATTTGATTATTCATAATATAATCAATCGCTTCAATAGTTTGTTTTTTTAATCCATCATCAGCAGCAACTAGTAAAATAGCTACATCACTTACTTGAGCTCCTCTTAATCTCATACTTGAAAAAGCTTGATGACCAGGCGTATCCAAAAAGACTAATTGTTCTTTCGTCGCAAAGTATTGGTGCTCAACTTCATAACCTATAATCGATTGAGTAATACCACCTACTTCATGAGAGACTGTATTAGTTTTTCTAATACTGTCTAATAAAGTAGTCTTACCGTGATCTACATGTCCGAAAATAACTACAATTGGAGCTCTCTTTTGACCATTTATAATGTCAATCTTATTTTTATGATTTTCTTTTGTATGAATAGATGAATCTAATATAGTAAAATCATAATGACTTGCAACTTGAGAAGCTATCGAAATATCAACAACTTGATTAATAGTTACAGAAACACCTTGTAAGAATAGCCATGTAATTATCGCAGCTTCCGGAACATTTAATTTATATGCTAATTGTTCTATTGTTAAAGGACTATCTATTATTATTTCTTTTTTTACTATATTTTTATCAAGATGATTATGATTAATTTTTGCATCCTGCAAACATTCTGTATTCAGATTTATATTATCTGAGATATCTTTTAATAAATTTTTCTTAACTTTAATTTTTTTCTTTTGTTTTTTTTGCTTAGAGAGTTTAGGCAAAGAAATATTTACAGAATCTTTATTAGAATTAGGAATTAATTTATGGTCGTCAATAAAAATTTCATCATTATCCAAAATCATTTGACTACGAGCTTTCTTTTTTATTTTAGTTTTATTTTTTTTATCTTCTATATTACTTTCAGAACGAGAAGAATTTTTATGTTTTTTTTCAAATTTAGGAGTAAAATCGGAAACTAATTTTATATCTTGATCATCAATTATTTCTACTGATGTATCCAACATAAGACTTTTTTTTTCAACTTTTTCTATTTCTTCTAATGTATATACTAACATTGGATTTTTTAATAAAAAAATAGATTCTTGATCTTGCTTTTTCAATGATATACAGTATATAAAATTAGAAAATCTTCTTTTTACCTTAAATACCTTACAATGATATAAAATTTTGTTTGTCATATTTTTCATGATTTGAAATTTAAACTAATGATGTTTATAATTATTTAATATTGATGGAAAAATCTATTATGAGTAACGACAAAATACAAAAAATACTATCAGATATATTTTTATTATAAATAAAAGAAATAATAGAATATAGCAACATAAGACGTTGTATTAAAATATAAAGATTAAAGGATAAATATGCCGCGTTTACAAAAAAATGATAATTTCATAGATAAAACTTTTACAGTATTAGCCGATATAGTATTAAAAGTTTTACCTACAAGTAAAGAAGAAAAACAAGCTTTTTGTTACTATAGAGATGGTATGTCTGCACAGTCAGAAGGTGAATATGCAGAAGCGCTAGAAAATTATTATGAAGCTTTAGGCTTAGAAGAAGATCCATATGACAGATCATACATACTATACAATATAGGCCTAATTTATGCAAGTAACGGGGAACATATTAAAGCACTTGAATATTATCATCAAGCATTAGAATTAAATAATAAATTACCACAAGCTTTAAACAATATTGCTGTAATATATCACTATCAAGGATTAAAAGCAGCTGATAAAAATAATCTAAATGTATCAAAAACCATGTTTGATAAAGCCGCAGAATATTGGCAACAAGCAATATATTTAGCTCCTAATAATTATATTGAAGCTCAAAACTGGTTGAAAATGACTAGAAGATCGAATAACGTAAATAACTAATATCTGTTTAAATATCAAAATTCATATTATAGAATTAAAAAAGTAAATAAGTTTTAAAATATATATTGAATATTATTACTATAATATCATTTTTAGCTTTTTTAATAAATTATTCACATAGACAGTCTATTTAAACATTTTATTATTGATTGAGTACAGTATTGTTTATTAATAATTATCAAATATTTACTTCAAGTAAATATTTTTTTATAGAAGTATCAAATATAATATATAGTAACTTAAAGTACAATTTGCATTATTCAGATGAAAAAAAAGAATATAAGTAAATATTCTTACAAAATAATATTAATTTAAATAGAAATTTTACCTATTGACTAAATAATAATCTTGAACATAACAAATGGTAACAACAACAAAAGGATGCGTAACTCAAATTATTGGCCCTGTATTAGATATAGAGTTTCCGAATGGTAAATTACCTAAAGTATTTAATGCATTAAAAGTAGAAGGGCCAGATAACATTATTACTTGTGAAGTACAACAATTATTAGGAGATAATAGGGTAAGAGCTGTAGCTATGAGTTCTACTGATGGACTACAAAGAGGTGTTGGTGTTGTAGATACTGGTGCTCCAATTACAGTTCCAGTCGGCATTCCTACACTTGGTAGAATTTTTAATGTTCTTGGTGAACCTGTTGATAACTTAGGCTCTATTTCTTCAACTGAATCACTACCTATACATAGATCTGCTCCTTCTTTTGTACAATTAGAAACACAACCTTCAATTTTTGAAACAGGAATTAAAGTAGTTGATTTATTAGCACCATATAGAAGAGGCGGTAAAATAGGACTTTTTGGAGGGGCTGGTGTTGGAAAGACAGTATTAATTATGGAATTAATTAATAATATTGCAAAAGCTCATGGTGGAGTTTCAGTTTTTGGTGGTGTTGGTGAGCGAACCAGAGAAGGTAATGACTTATATGAAGAGATGAAAGAATCAAAAGTAATTAATGCTGATAAACTTACAGAATCTAAAGTTGCATTAGTTTATGGACAAATGAATGAACCACCTGGAGCAAGAATGAGAGTTGGTTTAACTGCTTTAACAATGGCAGAATATTTTAGAGATATTAATAAACAAGATGTTTTATTATTTATTGATAATATTTTCCGTTTCGTACAAGCAGGATCTGAAGTATCTGCTCTACTTGGACGTATGCCTTCTGCTGTAGGTTATCAACCTACATTAGCGACAGAAATGGGTGCTTTGCAAGAAAGAATTACATCAACTAAAGACGGTTCTATAACTTCTATTCAAGCTGTTTATGTACCTGCTGATGATTTAACTGATCCTGCTCCTGCTACAACATTTGCACATCTTGACGCAACGACTGTATTATCAAGAGGCTTAGCAGCAAAAGGTATTTATCCAGCTGTTGACCCTTTAGATTCTACTTCAACAATGTTACAACCTTCTATTGTAGGAGCAGAACATTATGCAACTGCACAACAAATAAAATCTACTTTACAAAGGTATAAAGAACTACAAGATATAATAGCTATTTTAGGTTTAGATGAACTATCGGAAGAAGATCGTTTAACTGTTGCTAGAGCACGTAAAATTGAACGCTTTCTATCACAACCATTTTTTGTAGCTGAAGTTTTTACTGGATCTCCTGGAAAATATGTTTCTTTAGAAGAGGCTATTAAAGGTTTCCAAATGATTTTAAAAGGAGAACTTGATGATTTACCAGAACAAGCTTTTTATCTTGTTGGAAATATTGAAGAAGCTATTAGTAAAGCCGAAACTTTTAAGTAAAAGGATAACATTACATGACATTAAATATACGTGTAATTGCTCCAGATAAAACTGTGTGGGATGCAAATGCAGAAGAAGTTATTTTACCCAGCAGTACTGGACAACTAGGCATTTTGAAAGGCCATATACCATTATTAACAGCTCTAGATATAGGTGTTATGCGTGTACGTATTGATAGAGAGTGGCAACCAATTATTCTTTTAGGAGGATTTGCAGAAATAGAAGATGATAATATCACAATACTAGTTAATGGTGCAGAAAAAGCTGATAGTATAGATATTAATAATGCTCAAAATAACTTAGAAGAAGCAACTATTGCTTTATCAGAAGCAAAAAGTAATAAAGATAAGATAGAAGCAACGCAAAACTTGAGAAAAGCACGTGCTAGAATACAAGCTATAAATGTATTAAATAATTAAAGCTTAAATAGTTCTCATAAGGAAGCTTAATAACTTCCTTATGATTTTACTATAATTAATCTAATATTAACTTAATCCAGAACAAATATAATCGAAATATAAGCTCATTTCTTTACCAGCATCAGAGCCTACAAGTTTAGCCGTAACTTCTTTCATTGCTTGTATAGTCTGAATCGTTGCTCCGATTGGTACACCTAATGAATTATATGTTTCTTTTAAACCATTCAAGACACGTTCATCTAAGATAGATGGATCTCCTGCTAACATACCATAAGTAGCATATCTTAAATAATAATCTAAATCTCTAATACATGCTGCATAGCGTCTTGTTGTATACATATTACCACCAGGTCTCGTAATATCGGAATATAACAAAGCTTTAGCAACTGATTCTTTAATAATAGTCGCTGCATTCGCTGCAATAGTAGCAGCTGCACGTACTCTTAGTTCACCAGTTTGAAAATAACCACGTAATTTTTCTAACGAGTTATCGTCTAAATATTTTCCTTGTACATCGGCTGTATTAATTACAGAAGTAATAGCATCTTGCATAATATTTAATTTCCTTACTTTATATTAATATAAAATATATCTTTAGTATATTTTTACTGCATTGCTCCTAAAGTATAATCAAAATAAAAACCTGCTTCTGCAGAGTCTTCTCCTGACAATAATGAACAAGCCGCACCTTTCATAGAACGAATACCTTCTGCTACACCAGAAATTGGAGTACCTAATGAATTATACATTTCTTTTACACCTACTAATCCAATTTCTTCAATGGGTGTAACATCTCCTGCAACTATACCATATGTTACTAAGCGTAAATAATAGTCTAAATCACGTAAACAAGTAGCTGTCATTTCTTCACCATATGCATTTCCTCCTGGAGAAACAACATCTGGACGCTTTTGAAATAATTGCTGACCACCTTGTTTTACAATAAGTTCACGATTATCTGTTAATACTTGAGCTATTCTTAATCTCCGTTTACCAGATAAAACAAAACTTTTAATACGATCTAATTCGCCTGGACTTAAATACCTAGCTTCTGCATCAGCATTTACAATTGATTTAGTTACTATACTCATTTATTAAACTCCTTAGCTATTTTGTATTAAATAAAAATTAATTAACACGATAAATCTAATTATATATATAATACTATTATACAATACAATTAATTAGTTAACACCAGGAATCATAGCTTTTATTATAGGTACTAAAAACTATTTTCGTAAAGTACTCAAGCAAGAAAGACTATCGTTGAACAATTCAGTAATTTTATTGATTACCAGCAATAGCTTTAAAGCTTGGCACAACTATGATTTCGTTTTGCTTAGTTAACGCATTATATAACTTTTCTGTATTTGGGAAATTAGCTGCTGGTAATGTTGGAAAACGTCGGTAAGGTACAATATTCGAACCAAAAATTGCGTTGTACTCTACACTATTCACTAACGCTGAAATAAAATAAGATAACCCTTGAGAAGCCAATATTTGATTATAATACCTTATTTCAGCTTGATTATTAGGAGCACGACCTAAAAAGTGTTTCGTACCGAGTTCAATGACTTTGGTATTTGGGTATGGTTGGTAAAACTCTTTACGATATAATGAAGAAGAACCAAGCTGCTCTATAAGTTGCTGTATATTTATTTCTTGATTTAGAAATGCTTTTTCTAAATTATAAAATTCATCTCCTAATGTAAATGAGTTTAAATCTCTCTCAAAGATTTGTCTGTATAGTGCTCTTAATATTTGCTTAATTTCAGATTTATTAGTGGATTGCTGTACTTTAAAGATTACTGTTTGATCTCTTTTTGAAGTTACTCCTTGTAACAATCTTTGTTGAATACAGTTATTACTGCGAATTTCTTGAATTGAACCTAAATCAATGAACTTTGCTGGTTTTTGATTTGGTAATAGGACTTGTAATTGCATTGCACTTATACCAGATCTTAAATTTCTAGAAGATACTGTAGAAGCTGTATTGTATCTTTCATAAGGAACTATATTGTCTGCAAAACACTCTATATATTCTGTACTATCGATAATAGCATCGATCAATTTATAATAACTTTGCTTATATACTATATTAAAATATTTATTAATCTCTTGTCTTCCGTATGTAGGTCTACCTAATAATCTACAGTGAATATATTCGATAGCTTTACAAATATATAAAGGTTCCCAATACAAAGATCTAAAAATAGATGTTTTTGCTAATAAGCGCACAAAATTTCTTACAGAGATTTGACCTTCTCTTAACTGATTTTCAAATCTTTTAAGATTCAATAATTCTTCCTGATAAATAACTCGACCAAAAACTCTTAAGTAAGTAGCTCTAATTACTTGGCTTAAATTTGCTTCAACATTCTCCTGATCTTGAAGTACAGCTACTTTGCTAGCTACATTATTTAATTTAAACACTTTAGGGCCTAAAGATTCGGTTAATTTAGAACGTAAACTAGGTTGACTTATCTGATTGTAGATTCCAGGACCTCTTCTGATTAAAATTCTACGAGTATCTTTAGTAAAAGGCGCAGATTTTTTTCGTAAATTTATAGTATTTTGAGGAAAGATTGCTCCAAATTGTATACCTAAAGGATCATTACTTAATCCATATGGATGTTGATCTGGTAAACTATTTTTATAATCACTAAACAGAGTAATAAATTGAGGGATTTTTCTAAAAACAGTACTATAGTTAAATAAATCTATTTGAGCACCCCAATTTCGTGATTCTTGAGGTTCCTCTCCTAGACTCCTTGCGTAAGGAACTGTTTCTTCTGCAAAATAATCAGAATATTCTGTAGAATTTATTAAGCTATCAACAAGTCCAGCAAGTCCTCTAGAAGAGATAACAGAAAAATATCTTTGAAATTCTTCTAATGAGCTTGGTCCTCTACCTAAAAAATGTTTAAATGCTAACTCTAAGGCTCTACTATTTACAAAAGGTTCAAAAAACTGCTTTCTATAAATAGATGATTTTCCTAGTAATCGTATAAATTCTTTTACGGATAATTGACCATTCTTCACTTGAGATTCTAGATCAAAAAAGACTAAATCATATGCTTTAGCTATATCTCTTTCAAAGACTTGTCTATAACAAGCATGAATAACAGTATTTTTTTCTTCTGTAGATAAAGAAGTTTTCATTACAAATCGTTGGGTTGCAACACCTGCTTTTGCATAAATTTGAGGTAAACGTAAACCTTGTAAATCACCTGACTCTCTTTTTCTTAATTTATCCGTTAAAGATGAAGCATCAAATTCTTTAATTACTACGTTAAAATATTCTTTTACTAATAATTGGCCTTCTATATCATCAGTAAAGATAGTAAGAGCAACTTGCCGCATTTCTCGTAAAGCAACTGTAGCAGCTGCACTAGAACAAGCGTTATCAATCAACTCTCTTAATCCTCGAATATTAACTGATAATATATTGGGATCTCCAGTAACAATCGCATAAGTCAGGTATCTTAAGAACCAGTCTAAATCACGTAAAGATTTTTTCATTCTTACTGACCCATAACGTACTATATTAATGGGCTTAAATCCTGGAGGTAATGAATCATTAGTACTAAAAACAGATGTAACACTTTGAAAAATATTATTCTGAGTATTACCAGATAAACTGCCTGTATTATCTTTAATCTCAGAAGATAAAAATGATGCCTGAGGCCTTTCAAGATATGCTATAGCTGATCCACCAATAAATATTTTATCAGCTGCTTTAGCAACTAAAATATTAGCATTTTTACCAAGTAAATCAGCAACTTCCAATCTTTTACTTCCAGAATTTAGGAAAGCAACTAATTCATTCAATTCGCCTAATTGCAAAAATCTATCTTGTTGCTCTGCTTGCGCAATCGTTGATATCGATGCTGTTCGATAAAGCTGTGGTCGTGCCACAGGACTTCCTCCACTTGCTTTAACTATCATAAAATTTTTTCTCCTTACAATAAGATTAAACTTTTATTTGTTTATATAGAACTAACAACTATCCAATTATATAATTAGAGTTATTTATATTTTATGCTGTATTAATTAATAAACAAAAAGGAAAATTTTGTAGCTTACAGCTTTTGTATTTTTTTAAATACTTCTTCTTATAATATATTTAAAAATTAAGCTACTTTGAATAAAGACAGATTTTGTAATACTTGTTCAATATATAATTATATTTTTGATTCATTTTTTTAACATATAATATTTACGAACTTCTAGATTACCTAATAAGATAACAAATACTTGAAAAAATAACGACTATTATGAAAAAACAATGGGAAAATAAAACAAAGATGCCTATTTCAGAACATTTAGAAGAATTAAGGCAAAGAATATTTTTTTCTTTATCTATCTTTTTGATATTTAATACTATATGTTTTATATATATTAAAAACATAGCTTATATTCTACAACAACCCGCAACTGGCATAAAATTTTTACAGCTTGCACCTGGTGAATATTTTTTTGTTTCTATTAAAGTAGCTGTATATGCAGGATTCATTTTAAGTAGTCCATTTATAATTTATCAAATTATGCTGTTTATTTTACCTGGGTTAACAAAACAAGAAGCTTCTTTAATAGTACCTGCTCTGATATCTTCTATTATACTATTTTTTATTGGTTTATTATTTGCATATCAAATCTTAGCACCAGCTGCTTTATCTTTCTTTATTCAATATGGATCAGAAATTGTTGAACCTCTATGGTCTTTTGAACAATATTTCAATTTTATTCTATTACTATTATTTAGTACAGGTGTAGCATTTCAAATACCTATAATTCAAATTATATTAGGAATACTAGAAATCTTTTCATCCGATAACATGTTATCTTATTGGAAATACACTATTTTTTTCTCAACTATAATAGGAGCTATTCTAACTCCTTCAACTGATCCAATGACACAAATTTGTTTATCATCAGCAATAATGTTACTATATCTTGCTGGTATTTTAGTACTTAAAATAATTAATAAATAATATTATTTATATTAAATCTTATATAAATATTAAGTTAAAAATATGGCAATACTTTTTATTTAATAATAATAATAAATATAGAGTGTTATTATAAAGAAGAAGTATAAAATTTTTTGAATCTGCATTATAAAATCAAATTACATGAAACTAAATAAACCAAAAAACTGGATAACAACTATTCAAATATTTATATGCATGTACTTGGGTATTATATTTCTTAATATAATATATCCATTAAATACAAATGCATTTCCATTGTATGCTCAGCAAGGATACGATGATCCTAGAGAAGCAACAGGACGTATTGTATGTGCAAATTGTCACTTAGCACAAAAAGCAGTTGAGATTGAAACACCTCAATCCGTTTTACCAAACACAGTCTTCGCAGCAAAAGTAAAAATACCATACGATACTCAAAGTGAACAAATTTTAGGAAATGGAAACAAGGGTCCTTTAAATATGGGAGCTGTTTTAATATTACCTGATGGATTTAAATTAGCACCTAAAAATTTAATTCCTGAAGAATTAAAAGAAAAGACTAAAGGAACATATATTCAGCCTTACAGTACAGATAAAGATAATATTTTAGTAGTAGGACCAATACCAGGAAATAAAAATAAAGAAATTATTTTTCCTATTTTATCACCTGATCCAAGTACGAACAAAAAAGTACATTTTTTAAAATATCCTATATATGTAGGTGGTAATAGAGGAAGAGGCCAGCTGTATCCAACAGGAGATAAGTCAAATAACAATACAATTACTTCACTATTTAATGGAATAGTCAAAAATATTAACCAATCAACACAAGGAGATTATAATATAGAAGTATTAGACCGAGATGGTCATATCTCAAATCAAAGTATTCCTCGTGGATTAAATCTCATTATATCTGAAGGTAATGATTTAACTTTCAATCAAGCTATGACAAGTGATCCGAATATAGGTGGTTTTGGACAAAGTGAAACTGAGATAGTCTTACAAAGTCCTGAAAGGATTAAAAGTATGATAGTTTTTTTCTTTGCCGTGACACTTGCACAAATTTTATTTGTTTTAAAGAAAAAACAATGGGAAAAAGTGCAAGCTGCAGATATAAATTTTTAACAGTTTATATTGTACAAACTAACAAGCAAGATAAAAACTTATTTTCTATTATATAAATTTATATAGCTACTAATTTCCTCACAGAATCTATAATCTGATGAGGATGTATTACGGTTGCTTTTTCAAGAGTACCATTATAAGGAGTAGGTATATCTTGAGAAGATAAGCGTACAACAGGAGCATCTAAATAATCAAATAAACTATCATTTACTTGAGCAATGATTTCAGCTGCAATTCCACCCGTTTTCATACATTCTTCTACTATCATTAGCTTATGTGTTTTTATTAAAGACTTCCGAATAGATGCAATATCTATAGGTTTAAGAGAAATTAAATCTATTACTTCTGGATCATAATCTTCTTGTATCAATGTATCTACAGCTTCCATGACATGATGACGCATACGAGAATAGGTTACTATTGTTACTTGGTTTCCAGTTCTAACTATTTCAGCTTTATCTAAAGGTAGAAAATATTCTAATTTTGGTAATTCTTCTTTTAGATTATATAATAAAACATGTTCAAATAAAATTACAGGATTATCATCACGTATCGCTGATTTAAGTAAACCTTTAGCATTGTAAGGAGTTGAACAAGCTATTATTTTTAAGCCTGGTATAGCTTGAAAATAAGCTTCTAGCCTTTGCGAATGTTCAGCGCCTAATTGTTTACCAACACCTCCTGGTCCTCGAATTACTATTGGTATTTTAAAATTACCACCGGATGTATATCTAAGCATGCCCGCATTATTAGAGATTTGATTGAATGCTAGCAACAAAAAACTCATATTCATGCCTTCTACAATAGGCCGTAGACCTGTAATAGCTGCTCCTACTGCCATACCCATAAAACTATTTTCTGCAATAGGAGTATCTAAAACTCTTAAATCTCCATATTTTGCATGCAAATCTTTTGTGACTTTATATGAACCACCATAATGACCTACATCTTCTCCTAATACAAAAACAGAGGCATCTTTTTCCATTTCTTCATTTGTTGCTTCTCTTAAAGCATCAAACATAAAAACTTTACTCATAGTATCTTATTGTAATAAATTAAAATTTTATGAAAATATATAGACAAATATTGATTATCTTAGCACTATTAATCTTTCATACTTACGTGTCCTCTACAAATAAGTAACGTTTTAGATCTTTAATCTGAGGTTCTGGACTAGATAAAGCAAAACTTACGGCTTGATCAATATCTGCTTTTACATCTGTATGAATTTTATTTAATAAATTGTCGTCTATAATTGAATTAACAGAAAGGCAGTTCTTAAAATATTTGATTGGATCACGAGCTAACCATGCATCTTTTTCTTGACTTGATCTTAGTTCATCAGGGTCTGCTAAAGAATGACCTCGAAATCTATATGTCAAAGCTTCAATCAAAGTGGGACCTTCTCCAGATCTTGCTCTCTTAATAGCCTGTTGAGTAACATTTCTAATAGCCAGAACATCCATGCCATCTACTTCTATTCCAGGTAAACCAAAAGCTTTTGCTTTTTTATGTATTTCAGGTGATGAGCTAGATCTATGATGAGCCATTCCAATTGCCCATTGATTATTTTCTACAACAAATATAATTGGTAACTTCCATAAGACAGACATATTTAAACATTCGAAGAATTGTCCATTATTAGTTGTGCCATCACCAAAAAAGCAAGCTGTAACACGTAATTCATTGGTATCTTGTAAAACATGACTGCGGTAAATACTTTGAAAAGCTGCTCCAGTAGCTATAGGAATTCCTTCTCCAATAAAAGCAAAACCGCCTAAAAAATTATGCTTTGCTGAAAAAATATGCATTGATCCACCCCGGCCATGACTACATCCTGTTTCTTTACCAAACAATTCAGCCATAATTAAATTGGCCGGTACACCTTTACTTAGTGCATGTACATGATCACGATAGGTACTACATACATAATCTGTATTATTTAAACATTTAATCACGCCTGTCGATACAGCTTCTTGACCATTATATAAATGAACAAAACCAAACATTTTACCACGATAATACATTTGTGCACACATATTTTCAAAACTACGTCCTAGAAGCATATCTTTGTACAGCATCAACAAAGTATCTGAACTAGTATTATTAATACTTGATAAAGTTGATGGTAAAACTATTTTATCATTCATAATTATTTAATTATCTCCTAAAATTATATTTTTTATACTGTGTAAAAAATATAGATAAATTAATTTACAATAAGAAACTATATAAAAAAACATAATATTAATAACTATTTGCTTGATTTTATAACTAAACTATAATAGAGAAAAAATATATAATATATAGAATTAATTAATGAATAAATAATAATACATTTAATAATAAAGTTATAATAATTTGTGCATTTCAAATATTAAATTATAATTTATCATACATATGACGACTATCTCTAACGATATCTTTCTACCTATCAAAGATGAACTACTAGTACTTGATACAAACTTAAAAAAAATGATAGGCGCTAAAAATCCCATACTTTATGCTGCAGCCAATCATCTATTTTATGCTGGAGGCAAGAGAATACGCCCTGCTATTGTTTTATTAATAGCACAAGCAACAACAAAATCTGCAAAAATACATCCTGAACATCACAGACTAGCAGAAATTACAGAAATTATACACACTGCGAGTTTAGTTCATGATGATATTGTTGATGAATGTGAAACACGAAGAGGAGTAAATACTGTACATTACAAATTTAGTACTAAAGTAGCTGTACTAGCAGGTGATTTTCTATTTGCACAATCATCGTGGTATCTAGCAAATTTAAATAATCTACAAGTTGTTAAAACTATTTCTAAAGTAATTACAGATTTTGCTGAAGGTGAAGTCAGACAAGGTTTAAGTACTTTTGATACAAATATTTCAATAGACGATTATACAGAAAAATCTTTTTACAAAACAGCATCATTAATAGCTGCAAGCTGCAAGGGTGCTTCTATATTAAGTTACACTAAAGACAACATGCAAAAGAACTTTTATCTTTATGGCTATCATTTAGGCCTAGCATTTCAAATTATTGACGATATTTTGGACATTATAGGATCTCAAAAGTCTTTAGGCAAACCTGCAGGATCAGACTTAAAAAATGGTAATTTAACATCTCCTCTTTTTTTTGCTTTAGAAGAAAAACCTGAACTTTATAAGTTTATTAATAGAGAATTTCAAAACAAAGGAGATACAGAAAAAGCAATAGCAATAATTAAAATTACCAAAGGTATAGAAAAAGCAAGAGATTTAGCATTAGAACATGTTCAAGCCGCATTACAAGCTTTAGAAAATAATCAAAAATCTATATCGATTAATACACTAAAATTAATAAGTTGTTATATAATAAATAGATTGAATTGACAATTATTAATTGGATGTACTATAAGAATATAAGGAGCAAAGAAGTAAATTTAATATTTTGCATCCTTGAAATAATTTATTTTGTTATGTTAATTAGCTGTTCAAATGCATTATTATCAACAACTGCTATTTGTCCTAACATTTTACGATTTAAACCGATATGACTCTTTTTAAGACCACAAATAAATTGACTGTATGTAAGACCAAAAGGTATTAATGCTGCATTAATACGTACAATCCATAAACGTCTATAATCTCGCTTTTTATTTTTTCTACCTACATAAGAATATCTTAAAGACTTTAAAACTTGCTGCTTTGCTGTACGAAATAAAGATGAATGAGAACCTCTAAACCCTTTAGCTAATTTTAAAATATTTTTTCTTCTTTTGCGGGCAACATTGCCTCTTTTAACACGAATCATAAATGATATATTAAATTGTAAATAATAGAAGGTAAATTATACGTACTAAGATTCTTAATTAAGAATCTTTATTGCATAGATTATTTAGATAAATATGGCAATTTTTGTGTAAAACTCGAAGCATCTTTTTTATTAATACAAGTTACTTGCTTTAGCTTCTGTTTACGATTAGATGTTTTTTTTTGCAACAAATGACTACGTGAAGCTTTATGTCTTAAGAACTTACCTGAAGATGTAACTTTTATTCTTTTTTTAATAGATTTAGATGTTTTTAATTTTTTCATATTATATTATTATTGATAATTACAATTATATCATTTAATTAATGTAGCTGATATATAGATACAGATGATTTTATAAAAGTAAGATGAAAAAATCATTTAAATATATTTAAAGTTGCTTTAGATGTAAAATAATGAATTTCTTATAAGACTAATAACCTAAACTCTAATTAAATTTAAGAAAGCTTTTTTTGAAAACTGCCAATTGTATTTAATAAAAGCATCACCATAATTTTTATTAAATTTGAATTTAATTCTTGAAATATTTGCATATTTAAATTAAAAGCAGTATTAGCTTCAGCAATAATTTGACTGATTTGAGTCTCATCTATAGGCAAATTATCTAATGCATCACGATATTTTATTTTAAAAACTTTATCATCTTTTATACTAAGAAAGTTATAAAATGAGACTCCGTTTGTGCCATTTAGCTGCATTGCATTTTGAGCTATTTTTTTCAAAATTTGTCCACCAGACAAATCTCCCATATAACGAGTATATGCATGAGCTATTAGTAATTCTGGTTGATTTTTTCCAATTTCATGAATTCTATTAATATAATTTTGTGTTGCTAATGAAGGTTCAATATATTGAGACCAATTAGAACCATAATAATATTGTAAGTCTTCACATAGACTATCTTTACGATTTAATTCTACAAAATAAATGGGATTGATAGCCGTATGATTTTTATTCTTTTCTATCTCTTCTTCAAGAACACTATATACAAAAAATAAGTTGGCTACCAATTTACGATAAGTTTTTTTATCGACTACTCCTCCCAAAAAAGATTTTACAAAGCTTACATTTTCAGCCATACTATGAGATTTTGTAGTTCCCTCACGTAATTGCTGAGCTAAATTAGTAGACATATATAATTCCTTTATAAATTGTTTATTGATATGGAAAAAATTTCTAATCTTATATTTAATTGTATTTATAACAATAAAACTTTATAGCTTAAAATTATATTACAATTCTTAAAGACTTCAATCATCAAAATTATACAGAACTAAAATATTCTCTAGATTTCTCTGGACTACTAATTATAGTTGCATTACCTGGCTGCCAATTTGCAGGACAAACTTCATCTGGATTAACTTGTACATATTGAATAGCCTGTAAAGTTCTTAAAGTTTCATCAACACTTCTACCAACATCTAAATTATTAACTAGTGAATGCTGTATTATTCCCTCCTTATCTATAATAAATAAACCCCTTAAAGATGTTCCTTGTTCTGTTAAAATATTATACGATAAGCTTATTTGCTTAGTTAAATCAGAGACTAGTGGATATTTCAAATCCCCAAGACCACCAGAATCTCGGTTTGTTTGTAACCATGCTAAATGAGAATATTGACTATCAACTGATATACCTAAGATTTCTGTATTTAAAGCTTTTAACTGTGAATATACATCACTAAAAGCTGTAATTTCTGTAGGACAGACAAAAGTAAAATCTAGTGGATAAAACAATAAGATTACATATTTACCAATGTAATCGGACAACTGTATGTGTTTAAATTCTTGATCATATACTGCAATAGCAGAAAAATCAGGAGCTTCTTGACCCACTCTAATGCCATTACTATCGTTTAACATTGTATTTCTTATAAAAATTAAAACTTATTTATAGTGATAATATAAGATAATATAACATATTTTTTTATATAAAATCTAAGTATTAATAGCGGGGAATGGATTTGAACCATTGGCCTTCGGGTTATGAGCCCGACGAGCTACCTGACTGCTCTACCCCGCGTCTAATATACAATCATAAAAGATTATTCAATTTAAATCAAATAAATTATCACTAATTCTGAAAGAAAGCATATAGTCGATATGAAGAGACTATATTTAATTCTGTTTATAAATGGCATTACTTCATACAATCCAATTAAGCGATCTTGTGTTATACTTTCAATATTTTTAATCCAAATTTGGCCATCATACCAACCTGATTCTTCATAAAATATTGTTGAACTAACCAATCTCTTAACTATATAAGACCAGCCTAAATATAATCGTGTAAATATAATTATAAATATAAAATTTATTGTACAAATGTCATATTTACATATCTGTAGGATATTATTTTTGTTAAGGCATATAATATAGATGAATGGATAAAGTCCAAAAAATAGACATAAAAATATTATGAAAAGTGTATTAAAATATTTAGTAATTGATGATAAAGACCAAGAAAAAAAACAAGATTTTTTTAATGAAGTAAATTCATTTAAAGGTTGTTGATCAAATGGCACAGGACATATATCTTTAGAAATAAACATATACAAAAACTAATGGTTGATTTATATTTTTACTTATTAAGAATTAAAGTTGTATAAATATTAGACAACCGTATGTATAAGAAGCCATGTAGTTAAAATTAAGAAACATAATACATTAAAAGCTATTAAACCCTGTAATGTTTTTTGTGTACTACGTGTAGCATTTAAAAGATTACCTTGATTACTAAAGCTACCAATATTAGTAGATTTTGGACTACTTATAAGTACTAAAAAAATAATAGTTAGACTTATTAAATACCATATTAATTTCATTATTTTATTATTATGTTATCATATATTTAATATAGTAAAAGATATGATAAACTAGTTCATCATAACTCTACTGGATTTATTTTATTTATAGCAAATTAGATATTTCTATTCACCTTGAATTTTCAATAATACAAATCCTAAAATTAGTCCTAACAATATTAAAGTTGAACTAATTATACTTGTTTGGATTATTTCATGTACCATTATCGACTCCATTATATTAAATAATTAATTTATATTTTACAACACTTATTATAATTCATTTCTAAAAACCATTTCTTCCCCATACAACTAATGCAATAGAAAATGTAATTAAAGCTAATAAAGAACCCCATCCTAAGCTCACAATATCCATAATTTATTCCTTAGTAACTAAAAATTATTATTTATATAATACATCTAATTAATAGATTATATACAAATAATTCTGATCTATAATCTCAAATATATAATTACATATATTAAGAAATGCAAACTTTTAAGACTTAATCACAAAGCAAATGAAAGTTAGAGTTAGTATTATTTTAATTATAGTTGCTAACAAGAAATAAATATTGCTATTATCCAAAAGAAAATGCAAACTACCATAAATACATCAACGGAAATCATCAAAGAAACTCTTCTAACTCCCAGATTTTATACAACAAATTTTGACGAAATGGCCCAATTAGATATTTCTTCAAACTTACAAGAATTTGAAGCTTTACTTAAAGAATTTAGAGCAGATTATAATCGTCAACACTTTATTCGAGATGAAGAATTTGAACAGTCTTGGGATAGTTTAGATGATCAAACTAAAGCTTTATTTATTGAATTTTTAGAAAGATCATGCACAGCAGAATTTTCTGGCTTTTTATTATATAAGGAGCTATCTAGAAGATTACAAACAAGTAGTCCTACTGTAGCTGAATGCTTCTTATTAATGTCTCGAGATGAAGCAAGGCATGCAGGATTCTTAAATAAAGCTATTGGAGATTTTAATTTATCATTAGATCTTGGCTTTCTTACTAAAAGTAGAAAATATACTTTTTTTGCTCCTAAGTTTATATTTTATGCAACATATTTATCAGAAAAAATTGGATATTGGAGATATATTACTATCTATAGACATTTAGAAAAGCATCCTGAACATCGCATTTATCCTATATTTAAATTTTTTGAAAACTGGTGTCAAGATGAAAATCGTCATGGCGATTTCTTTGCTGCTCTACTTAAATCTCAACCTCAATTTTTAGATACTTTACAATCAAGACTATGGTGCAGATTTTTTCTTTTAAGTGTATTTGCTACTATGTACCTAAATGATTTTCAGAGATCTAATTTTTACAGAGCTATTGGATTAGATGCTAGACAATATGATATGCAAGTAATACGCAAAACAAATGAAAGTGTATCACGTATTTTCCCTGTTGCTCTAAATATAGATAAGCCAGAATTTTTCCAATATTTAGATGAATGTGCTACTTATAATAGAGCGTTAATAGAAATTGATACGTTACAATCAAATAAACTAATTAAGAACTTAAACAAATTTCCAATATACATGAAACTGACTAAAAAATTAATCCAGCTTTTCTTTATAACTCCTATTAAATCTACACAAGTTGCATTAACTATTCGATAAAATATCGTGCAACTTATATGTTCATATACTCGCTAATTACAACTAGTTTGCTTTAATATTGATTTTTATGAAGCTTTATTTCTTTTTTAATTAAGAATGATAATATATTATTAGTAATACAAAACAAATAAAGACAAAAAAGTAAAATTATATGACAAATACTATAAATTTTAAAATGCCCTCACCTACTTTTGGTGGTAGCACGGGAGGTTGGTTAAGATCAGCTGAAATTGAAGAAAAATATGCCATTACATGGACAAGTAAATCTGAACAAATATTTGAAATGCCTACTGGTGGAGCAGCCATTATGCGTGAAGGAGATAATTTACTATATTTAGCAAAAAAAGAGCAATGCTTAGCTTTAAGCGCACAATTAAGAAAGAGTTTCAAAATCAGGGATTTTAAAATTTACAGAATTTTTCCCAATGGAGAAGTTCAATACTTACATCCTAAAGATGGAGTTTTTCCAGAAAAGGTTAACCCTGGGCGTGAAGGTGTTGGAAATATTAGTCATTCTATCGGAAAAAATGAAAATCCAGTAAATACAAAATTTACTGGTCGAGGAACATATGAATAATTTACTGATCTGATCTATAATTAGACTAAAAACTATAAATTTTTTATTGTATTTATAGCATTTAGTCTGATAAGATATTATTTATACATTATGGAGAGGTGGTAGAGTTGGTTGATTGCGTCTGATTTGAAATCAGATGAACCGCAAGGTTCCGTGGGTTCGAATCCCACCCTCTCCGTTACATTAATATCATCAATTTACTATTTTTTGAATAAAATCTATTGCTTGCTCTAAATTAGATATTTTCTCTGCATCTTGATCAGGTATATCTATCTTAAATTCTTCTTCAATAGCCATTACTAATTCAACTGTATCTAATGAGTCAGCTCCTAATTCAGTTGCAAAATTTGCTTCTAAAGTTACTTTTTCCAACTCAACTCCTAGTTGAGTAGCAATTATAGTTTTCACTTTGTCAGTTATTTCTTGTTTTGTCAATAACATAATGTAATCCTAATAATTAAAAATTTGACTTGAAGGCCTGTATCTATAGAAAAAACCAATATAGTAATGTAATTATACTTAATCAACTTGGATAAATACATAATTTTCTATCTGGTTCTTTACCAAAACTTCTAGATCTTAAATTGTAAGAGTCTATAAATTGATATTGGATTTTTCGTACACTTGCTAATCTTGATAAAAGTTCCACTGACTGTTTTTTACCTATTACAACTTTTTCGATAGCTATACGTACTTCTGCTAATGCCTCAACTTGAGAACTTTCTCTATCTTCAGATAATTGATATGAGTCAACATGTAACATCTGCCTTACATTCAAAATCTGCTTTAAGGCTCTTGTAATATAAGTCTCTGTGCCATTATAAACAGTATAAATTATAATATGTCTTGACTTTGCTATCTGTCTCAATTTTGTATTTTGCTTCACATTTGACCTTAGAGCTAAAATTACATCTGATCTTAGAATATCTTTTGTAACTCCGATTGGCAATTGTAAGGAGGCAATAATGGATTCTATACGCTGAGAATTAATATAATAAGGGTATAATAGAATACAGTTCGTGATATCTTTAGATCTAAGATGATTATTGTTTATTTGAGTAAGATAAGACTTATACTTATTTTTATTTGGTAACCAATTAGCTTTATCAAAATAGGAATTAATTTTTAAGTCTTGGTTCTTCATTATACTAGATTGCTTAAAAAAAATACCTGATTTTAAATTTTTAGATTTTACACTACTATTTAACTGGTATGAAAAATTTGAAGAAATAGACTGTTCACAAACTATATCTATAGAACCATTTGATTTAAATATACGGCGTTGCATTAATAATGGATGGCCTTGCAAAATTTGATCAATTGCTTGATCTACTTCTTCATGTACAATCCAATTATTTCTTTGATGAATCTCGATAGCCACTTGAAAAGCAGGTGCAGCTTTTCTTTCTAAAATACTTTTTTGTGAACCTCGGCGCTTTGCTTCGTCGTCTCCTAATGTAACATATTGTATACCTCCAACAAGGTCTGAAAGAATTGGATTTTTAATTAAGCTATCTAGATAGTTACCATGAGCTGTTCCAACTAGTTGCACTCCTCTTTCTGCTATTGTACGAGCAGCTAAAGCTTCTAGCTCTGTTCCAATTTCATCAATAATAATAACTTGAGGCATATGATTTTCTACAGCTTCTATCATTACTTGATGTTGCAGCTCAGGGCGTGCTACTTGCATCCTACGTGCACGACCAATGGCAGGATGTGGTATATCACCATCACCTGCTATCTCATTAGAAGTATCTATTATAACAACTCTTTTTTCCATTTCATTTGCTAAAACTCTAGCAATTTCTCTAATTGCTGTAGTTTTTCCTACGCCTGGTTTACCCAGTAAAAGCAATGATTGACTTTTTTCTAAAAGATCACGAATAATACTTATTGTTCCAAAAATTGCTCTACCAACTCTACATGTCAAACCTACAATATTACCTTTTCTATTTCTAATAGAACTGATTCTATGCAAAGTACGCTCTATTCCAGACCTATTATCTTCACCGAAATTACCTATCTTTTTAATACAAAAATTTAAATCTTGCCACGATATAGTCCTAGAAGATAAATATTCTGGTCCTTCTGGAAAGCGCGCTTCAGGTCTTCTGCCTAAATCCATAACTACTTCTATTAAGGTTTTACGTCTAGAATGCTCTTCTAAGGGTTTACGTACAAAATCTGGCAAAATTTGTAATAATTTATCTAAATCATCTGCTATTAACATTTTTTTTATTGTTTAGTTTGCGTATAAAAAATCGATAATTCAGCTATGATTCTAAATTGACCTTGCTCTAAAAATTCTATCATTAATTTGCTAATATGCTCTTTATTTTAAATATCCATTATTTATAGTACACTAAATTAACTTATATCATGTATATAACAATTAATTTTGACACATAATATACATTTAATAAATAATTAATAATGAGTATGAAGACAGGTAAAAATGTAAAAATAAAAGAAATGAATACTAAAAATAATGTAAAAATTGTACATTATATAGATAAAGTTGGAACTATAGTTGGAAAAAGAATAATTTCCTGTAATGATACAGTACCAATTATAGAATTTGAAGATTGCACTAGGATATGGATATTTTCAAAAGAATTAGAAGTCATATCCTCAGAAAAATATACGGAATTATAGACAGCAAATAGTTAAAGGATTATATATTAATATGAAATTTCAAATAGATGATTTAAAACAACTTTTACATTCTATTCAAAATAAACAAATACAAGAAATAAATGTAAAAAGTCAAGAGTTTGAACTAACTATTAATAAATCAGACATAATAAATAAACAAATAATTGGACTAAGAAATAAAAATACTAATGTGAAAAAAAGTACAAATAATCAAATTAGTTCTATTCCAGACAATGAGCTTTCTAATCGTAAATTAGAAATATATTCAACAATAGTATCTCCTATGGTAGGTACATTTTATAGATCACCTGCTCCAGGCGAACCATCATTTATAGATTTATACGATATTGTACAACAAAAACAAACAGTATGTATAATTGAAGCGATGAAACTAATGAATGAGATCGAAGCAGAAGTAAATGGCGAAATAGTTGAAATACTAGTTCAAGATGGTGATATTGTTGATTGTGGACAAGCATTAATGAAAGTTAAGCCTATTCTAGAATAAATGAGATTTTAACTATTGTTAACAGATATTAAATAAAATATAGAATATATTTATAATGTAAGAATGTAATAAAAACTCACATATCCAAAAAATATCCATTTATAAAAGAGATACTTGTTGAGCGTTTTATTCCTTATCTCATTTTATTTAAAATAGAGAGGAGCAACTCGATGGCAATTAGCTCACAAGAGCAAGAGACAAAAAAAGTTAAAGTAACTGTAGATAAAAATGTAGTAAGTACATCTTTTGAAAAATGGGCAAAACCAGGCCATTTTTCACGAGTACTTGCAAAAGGTCCTAAAACAACAACATGGATCTGGAATTTACATGCAGATGCTCACGACTTTGACAGTCATACAAGTTCATTAGAAGAAGTTTCAAGAAAAATTTTTAGCGCACATTTCGGCCAGCTAGCTATTATATTTTTATGGCTTAGTGGTATGTATTTTCATGGTGCTCGTTTTTCTAACTATGTTTCATGGTTAAGTAATCCAACTATAATTAAACCTAGTGCGCAAATTGTATGGCCCATAGTAGGACAAGAAATTCTAAATGGCGACGTTGGAGGAGGTTTCCAAGGTGTTCAAATCACATCTGGTTTTTTTCAGCTATGGAGAGCTTCCGGTATTACTACAGAAGTTGAACTATATGCTACAGCAATAGGCGGCTTATTTATGTCAGCATTAATGGTTTTTGCTGGTTGGTTCCATTATCATAAAGCAGCACCTAAACTCGAATGGTTTCAAAATGTTGAATCAATGATGAATCACCACTTAGCTGGCCTCCTAGGACTAGGATGTTTAAGCTGGGCTGGTCATCAAATTCATATTGCTTTACCTATTAATAAATTACTAGATGCAGGTATTGCTCCTCAAGAGCTACCTTTACCTCATGAGTTTTTAGTCAATAGAGAATTAATGTCACAATTATATCCTAGTTTTAATAAAGGAATTATACCGTTCTTTACTTTAAACTGGAATGAATATTCTGATTTTTTAACTTTCAAAGGTGGTCTGAATCCAGTAACAGGTGGTTTATGGTTAAGTGATATAGCTCATCACCATTTAGCACTAGCTGTACTATTTTTAGTAGCTGGTCATATGTACCGTACTAATTGGGGTATTGGACATAGCATGAAAGAAATATTAGAAGCACATAAAGGTCCATTTACTGGTGAAGGACATAAAGGTTTATACGAGATTTTAACAACTTCTTGGCATGCTCAATTAGCTATAAACTTAGCAATGATGGGATCATTAAGTATTATTGTAGCTCACCATATGTATGCGATGCCTCCATATCCCTATATTGCAACAGATTATCCAACACAATTATCTTTATTTACTCACCATATGTGGATAGGTGGTTTTTGTATTGTTGGTGCTGGTGCACATGCATCGATATTTATGGTTAGAGACTATAATCCTGCACAAAACTATAATAATGTTCTTGATAGGATAATAAGACATAGAGACGCTATAATATCTCATCTGAATTGGGTATGTATATTTTTAGGTTTCCATTCATTTGGACTATATGTACACAATGATACAATGAGAGCATTAGGAAGATCACAAGACATGTTTTCCGACACAGCTATTCAATTACAACCAATATTTGCTCAATGGGTTCAAAATATACATACACTTGCACCCAGTAATACTAGCCCAAACTCATTAGCTACTGCTAGCTATGCATTTGGTGGAGAAGTTATAACAATTGGTAATAAGATAGCAATGATGCCTATTTCATTAGGTACAGCTGATTTTATGGTTCATCATATACATGCATTTACAATACATGTTACTGTTTTAATACTAGTAAAAGGGTTCTTGTTTTCAAGAAATTCAAGATTAATTCCTGATAAATCAAATCTAGGTTTTCGTTTTCCTTGTGATGGTCCTGGTCGTGGCGGCACATGCCAAGTCTCTGGATGGGATCATGTATTTCTTGGACTATTCTGGATGTATAATTCATTATCAATTGCTATATTTCATTTTAGCTGGAAAATGCAGTCTGATGTATGGGGTAGTGTAACAACATCAGGTAAAGTATCACATATAACAGGAGGAAATTTTGCACAAAGTGCTATTACCATTAATGGATGGCTGAGAGATTTTCTTTGGGCACAAGCTTCACAAGTAATTCAATCATACGGATCAGCGCTATCTGCATATGGCTTAATATTCTTAGGAGCACATTTCATATGGGCATTTAGCTTAATGTTTTTATTTAGTGGTCGTGGTTATTGGCAAGAACTTATAGAATCAATTGTATGGGCACATAATAAAGTAAAAGTAGCTCCATCTATTCAACCAAGAGCTTTAAGCATTACACAAGGTCGAGCTGTTGGTGTAGCACATTACTTATTAGGTGGAATAGGTACAACATGGGCTTTTTTCTTAGCAAGAATAATATCAGTAGGATAAAAAAGGAATTAAAACAATACAATGGGAACAAAATTTCCGAAGTTTAGCCAAGCATTGGCTCAAGATCCTACTACAAGAAGGATTTGGTACGGAATAGCTACTGCACATGATTTTGAAAGTCATGATGGAATGACAGAAGAAAATCTATATCAAAAGATTTTCGCATCTCATTTCGGGCATATTGCTATTATATTTTTATGGACATCAGGTAATTTATTTCATATTGCCTGGCAAGGTAATTTCGAGCAATGGGTTTTAAATCCATTAAAAACTAAACCGATCGCACATGCTATATGGGATCCTCATTTTGGACAGCCAGCTATTAAAGCATTCACAAAAGGTGGAGCATCTTATCCCGTGAATCTTTGTTTTTCAGGTGTATACCATTGGTGGTATACAATTGGCATGCGAACTAATAATGATTTATACAGTGGTGCACTTCTATTATTAATATTGTCTGCATTAATGCTATTTGCTGGTTGGCTGCACTTGCAGCCCAAATTTAAACCTGGGCTATCTTGGTTTAAGAATAATGAATCAAGACTAAATCATCATTTATCAGGTTTATTTGGATTTAGTTCATTAGCTTGGACAGGACATTTAGTTCATGTCGCAATCCCAGAATCTCGCGGACAACATATAGGCTGGGATAATTTTACTACAACTTTACCACATCCACTAGGCTTACAACCTTTCTTTACTGGTAAATGGTACGAATACGCTGCAAATCCAGATAGTTTAAATCACAGCTTTGGTACAACAGAAGGTGCTGGTACAGCTATATTAACTTTCTTGGGAGGATTTCATCCACAAAGTCAATCATTATGGCTAACAGATATGGCGCATCATCATTTAGCTATTGCGATTTTATTTATTATTGCAGGTCACATGTACAAAACTAACTGGGGCATTGGACACAATTTAAAAGATATATTAGATGCACATAAACCACCTAGTGGTCGCTTAGGGCTAGGCCATCAAGGACTATATGAAACTATTACTAACTCATTACATATACAACTAGGTTTGGCACTTGCATCTTTAGGAGTTATAACATCTTTAGTTGCACAGCACATGTATGCTATGCCACCTTATGCTTTTATGGCAAAGGATTTTACAACACAAGCTGCTTTATATACACATCATCAATACATTGCTGGATTCTTAATGGTAGGTGCTTTTGCGCATGGAGCAATATTCTTTGTTAGAGATTATGATCCAGAGCAAAATAAAGATAATGTATTAGCAAGAATGCTAGAACACAAAGAGGCTATTATATCTCACTTAAGCTGGGTATCTCTTTTCCTAGGATTTCATACTCTTGGACTATATATTCACAATGACACAATGATAGCTTTTGGTACACCAGAAAAGCAAATTTTAATAGAGCCTGTATTTGCACAATGGATACAAGCAAGTTCTGGAAAAGGCTTATATGGATTTGATGTTTTACTATCTTCTACATCTAATATTGCAACACAAGCAGGTAATAGCGTATGGCTACCAGGTTGGCTAGAAGCTATAAATAATAGTAAAAATTCTTTATTTTTAACTATTGGACCTGGAGATTTTTTAGTACACCATGCTATTGCTTTAGGATTACATACAACAACACTTATACTAGTGAAAGGTGCTTTAGACGCTAGGGGCTCAAAATTAATGCCTGACAAGAAAGATTTTGGTTACAGCTTTCCTTGCGATGGACCTGGTCGTGGTGGTACATGCGATATCTCTGCATGGGATGCTTTCTATCTTTCTGTATTTTGGATGCTAAATACAATTGGTTGGGTTACATTCTATTGGCATTGGAAACATGTTACTATTTGGCAAGGTAATATTAGTCAATTTAATGAATCCTCAACATATTTAATGGGATGGCTAAGAGATTACTTATGGCTTAACTCTTCTCCTCTAATTAATGGATACAATCCATATGGCATGAATAATTTATCTGTCTGGGCATGGATGTTTTTATTCGGTCATCTTGTATGGGCAACTGGATTTATGTTCTTAATCTCATGGAGAGGTTATTGGCAAGAACTTATAGAAACTCTTGCATGGGCACATGAAAGAACTCCTTTAGCTAATTTAATTAGGTGGAAAGACAAACCTGTAGCTTTATCAATCGTACAAGCAAGATTAGTTGGTCTAGCACATTTTTCTGTAGGCTATATTTTAACATATGCAGCATTTGTGATAGCATCTACTTCAGGTAAATTTGGTTAAAATATTACATATAACATTATATATTAATTAAGCCGTCTATAATCTAACATTTATAGATGGCTTAATTATTGCAATAACAATAAAAATTGTATAATATACAAATATAATTTAAACGCAATAAATATACTATATGGCTAAAAAAAGCATGATTCAAAGAGAGAAAAAAAGACAAGCACTTGTAAAAAAATATCAAACAGAAAGAAAAAATATCAAAAATTCTATAAAACTATCTTCTAATTTTATAGAAAAAATAGAATTACAAAAAAAACTACAAAAATTGCCTAGAAATAGTGCAAAGTGTAGATTACGCAATAGATGCTGGATGACAGGTAGAAGTAGAGGTGTATATAGTGATTTTGGACTATCAAGACATGTATTCAGAGAAATGTCTCATGAATGTTTATTGCCAGGTATAACAAAATCAAGCTGGTAAAATAATAAATAAATACTCTCAATAGGTATTACTTGAAGAGTATTTATAAATATAACAATACAGATGCTTAATGAGTTAAAGATAAGTTATAATCCAAACTGATTGCCTCTACGATATTGCAAATAAGCGGCAACTAATAAACCAGCTAATGTAACTGGTATCAAACCTAAAACTATACCCGATAAAAGAGGTTCTACCATATAAAAAATAAAATATCTATAAAATAATTCTAAAGTATGAAAATGATATAAGCTAATTCTATCTAAAACCAATTGCTGCTTGCCATACAAATGCTAAGAGTAAAAAAAATACTGGTATAACTGGCAAAATATCTACCAACGGCCTAAACATAGCATAAGCTTCTGGTAATTTTGCAATTATCATAGTTGTAATCATACTATAAAATCCTCCAAATAAATTGACACAAAGATAGTAAAAAAATATATACTTATAACAATGGTATATCAAATATCTAATATTTTCCTATTTTCTTCTTATTTTTTATGTTAACAAAAAAATAGGCACTTATATATTTTATTCATAGAACAAAACAATTAAAGTATATAAATAAAATACTATTGGTAAGTTTTATTTACAATTCTTTGTCTGTATATATATAAATCTTACAATAATCATTAAAATATAATGAAGAATATGAATTATTATATAAGTAAACTTTTCAACATTTCTTAAAAGGAGATAGATGATGATCATCGCAGTTCAATTACTAGTGTTCATTTTAATAATATTATCAACTTTATTAGTTGTAGGAATACCTGTCACTCTAGCATCGCCTGGGCAATGGGAACAATCTAAAAATTTAATTTATACTGGTGCAGGAATATGGGCAGGCTTAGTCATTATAACAGGTTTAGTTAATTCATTTATTATATAATAATAAGCTAATAAAAGTTTTACAGAATAGGTATAAATAAATACTATATCTCTATTTTGCTATATTCAAAAACTTGACAAACTACAGATTTTTTGAGAATATTAGCTCATGCGGGTATAACTCAGTGGTAGAGTGCAACCTTGCCAAGGTTGATGTCGCGCGTTCGAATCGCGTTACCCGCTTAAGCTATCAAGCTTCTGAAGAATCTGTATCAATTACAGATTCTTCAGAAGTTTGTTCATTGCTATTTTTATCAACTTCAGGAGAATTGTATGCTTTTTTTCCTATCTCCATTAAAGCTTTCTGCGCTTCATCTTGCAAAGATTTTATTAGATCATAATCTTCATCTTGAACAGCTTGCTTTAATTTAGTTAATATGGATTGGATATCCTCTTTTTCTTTTACACTAACCTTATCACCCAACTCATTTAATTGATTTTCTGTTTGATAACAAAAAGAGTCAGCTTGATTTTTTAAATCTATTTTTTCACGCTTTTGTTTATCAACTTCAGCATTATACTCTGCATCTTTTATCAATTTTTCAACTTCTTCTTTAGGCAAAGTTGAAGCTCCCGTAATAGTGATTGATTGTTCCTTACCAGTGCCTTTATCTTTGGCTTTGACAGATAAAATACCATTAGCATCTATATCGAAAGTTACTTCTATTTGAGGTACACCTCTTGGTGCTGGCATAATACCATCCAGTCTAAAAGTTCCTAGGCTTTTATTATCTTTTGTAAATTCTCGTTCTCCTTGTAGAATATGAATTTCTACATTCGGCTGATTATCTACAGCAGTTGAGAAAACTTCTGATTTTTTAGTAGGTACAGTTGTATTTCGTGCAATAATTTTTGTCATTACACCACCTAAAGTTTCTACCCCCAATGATAAAGGAGTAACATCTAACAATAGTATATCTTTAACTTCACCAGCTAAAACACCTGCTTGAACAGCTGCTCCAATAGCAACTACTTCATCTGGATTTACACTTTGATTAGGATCTTTACCAATAATTTTTTTCACTAGTTCTTGTATAGCAGGTATTCTTGTAGAACCACCAACTAAGACTATTTCATCTATACTACTTGATTCAAGCTGTGCATCTTTCAAAGCATTATTTACAGGTATTTGGCAACGGTCAATTAAATCTTTCGATAGATTTTCAAATTTTGCACGCGTTATAGTTTTTTCTAAATGCTTAGGACCTGTATCATTCGAAGTAATAAAAGGTAAATTTATATCGGTTTGTGATAAATTAGATAACTCCATTTTAGCTTTTTCTGCAGCTTCTGTTAATCTCTGTAAAGCCTGTCTATCTTGACTTAAATTAATACCTTCATCTTTTTTAAATTCATCAATTAGCCATAAAACTATCTTATTATCAAAATCATCTCCACCTAAGTGAGTATCACCTGATGTAGATAAAACCTCGAAAACACCGTCTCCTACTTCTAATACAGAAACATCAAATGTGCCGCCTCCTAAATCAAAAACCAAAATAGTTTCATTGTTTTTTTTATCTAAACCATATGACAATGAAGCTGCTGTTGGTTCATTAATTATTCTTAAGACATCTAGTCCAGCAATCTGACCAGCATCTTTTGTTGCTTGTCTCTGAGAATCATTAAAATATGCAGGGACTGTAATTACAGCTTGAGTTACAGTTTGTCCTAAATATGTACTAGCATCTTCTACTAATTTTCTCAAAACTTGTGCTGATACTTCTTCTGGAGAAAAATCTTTATTTAAAGCTGGACATTCTAATTTAATATTTAGATTAGAATCTGTTTTAATATTATAAGATGACTGTTTAGATTCGTTACTTACCTCTTCTTGCTTACGTCCAATAAACCTTTTAACAGAGTAGAACGTATTCTCTGGGTTCATTACAGCTTGTCTTTTAGCAATATGCCCAACTAGCTTATCTTTTTTCTTAGTATAAGCAACTACAGATGGGGTTGTTCTTAAACCTTCTTTATTCGGAATAACAGTAGGTTTTCCACCTTCCATTACAGCAACTACAGAGTTTGTAGTACCTAAATCAATACCAACAACTTTACTCATACTTTATACACCTTAAATATTATACTTATTCTATACTTGTATATATATTGCTACATATTATCAATACAAAAAAGTAGTAATTATACTACTTTTTATAAATTGAGCATAGTAGTATAAATAAAATTAAACAACAAATTTCAACAAAACTTGAAAATTATACAAATTTCAAAGATAATAAACATATATAAATTATGGCCTGTGTGTAAAAATCTCTTATAATCTGGAGATATAATTATCGTGTCAATCGGTTTATTAGGAAGAAAAGTTGGAATGACACAACTGTTCAGCAAAACAGGGAAAGCTATACCAGTTACTGTGTTACAGTTAGGTCCTTGCATGATTACACAAATCAAAAAAATATCATCTGATGGATACACCGCTATTCAAATAGGATATGCAGAATATAGTAAAAATTATTTAACGAAAGCTGAAATAGGACATTTAAACAAAGTTAACGCACCACATTTACGATATTTACGTGAATATAAAGTCAACTCTTTAGATTTAGACAACTTTAATTTAGGTCAAATTCTTACAGTAGATGAACTAAAAATTGGTAGCTTAATTAACGTATCTGGTTTTAGTATTGGGAAAGGTTTTACAGGATATCAAAAAAGGCACCATTTTAGTCGAGGACCTATGACACATGGTTCAAAAAATCATCGACAACCTGGTTCCATTGGCGCAGGAACAACACCAGGAAGAGTATTCCCTGGGAAAAAAATGGCTGGTCGAATGGGCAACAATAAAGTTACTATCAAAAATTTACAAATAATTGATATAAATTCAGAAAAACATATTGTCATAGTTAAAGGCGCTGTACCAGGTAAACCTGGTAGTATTATAAGTATTAAAACAAGATAAATAAATGGTTATTAAACATAAGATTACATATTCCGTATTCACAGAAGATAACAATAACAATTATTCTAAAGATATTGTATTAAAAATTAGTGAAAAAAATGGAATGTATATTATACATAGAGCGCTAATTAAACAACTGAATAATAAACGTCAGGGAACAACAAATACAAAAAATCGTAGCGATGTACGTGGAGGAGGAAAAAAACCATGGAAGCAAAAAGGAACTGGTAGAGCACGAGTTGGATCCATTAGATCTCCGTTGTGGAAAGGAGGAGGTGTTATTTTTGGTCCTAAAAACAGAAAATATAAAACTAAAATTAATAAAAAAGAACAACAACTCGCACTTAAAACTTTATTATTTAATAAATTTCAACAAACATGTGTAATTGATAAGATCGGAGAAAATATTCATACACCCAAAACTAAATCTATCATAGAAATTATTAATAATCTAAACATAAATTTAAATAAAAAAAATAAAATTTTACTTATAGTTGTTAATAAAAATTCCAATTTATATTTATCACTTCGCAATTTAGCAAATATAGAATTAATAGAAATAGATCAACTTAACATTTTTGCCTTGCTTAAAGCAGACAAAATTATTATTACCGTTAATGCCTTAGAAAAAATAAATGAAATATATAATGCCTGAAATAGATAAAAGAGCTTTATTAAAAATAATCAAATATCCTATTATTACTGATAAAACTACTAAATTACTTGAAGATAATCAATACAGCTTTGCAGTAGATCGTAAAGCTAATAAACTAAATATTAAACAAGCAATAGAATATATCTTTAATGTAAGTATTCAAAGTGTCAATACATGTAATACACCTCCTAATAAAAAAAGAGTTGGCAAATTTATTGGACAAAAAGCAAATTATAAAAAAGCTATAGTGACATTAAAAAATGAATATAGTATTAATTTATTTCCAGATAGTTAACTTGATATAGTTAAAATTATAATAACAACATGGCAATCCGTTTATATAAAGCATATACACCAGGAACGAGAAATAGAACTGTATCAACATTCAGTGAAATTTCAAAAGATAAACCAGAAAAATCATTATTAGTCAAAAATCATCGCAATAAAGGTCGTAATAATAGGGGTATTATTACATCTAGGCACAAAGGTGGAGGACATAAAAAAAGATATAGATTAATAGATTTTAAAAGGAATAAGCATAACATAAAAGGCAAAGTTGCTAGTATTGAATATGACCCCAATCGTAACGCAAGAATAGCTTTATTACATTATGAAGATGGTGAAAAAAGATACATTTTACATCCAAATACACTTTCATTAGGGACAATGGTTGTATCTGGCATATCCGCACCTATAGAAGTAGGAAATGCGTTACCTTTATCAGAAATACCTTTAGGTACAGCTGTACATAATATAGAGTTAATTGCTGGAAAAGGTGGTCAAATTGTTAGAGCTGCTGGTACATATGCACAAATAGTTGCAAAAGATGGTGATTTTACAACACTAAAATTACCATCAAGTGAAGTTAGAATTATACGTCAAGAATGCTATGCAACTGTTGGGCAAGTTGGTAATATAGATGCTAACAACATAACTATTGGTAAAGCAGGTAGGAATAGATGGTTAGGTAAAAAACCAACTGTTAGAGGTGTTGTTATGAATCCTGTTGATCATCCACATGGAGGTGGAGAAGGCCGTTCTCCCATCGGTAGACCCCACCCAGTAACACCATGGGGAAAACCAGCGCTAGGAGCCAAAACACGATCTATAAAAAAATATAGTAATCGTTATATATTAAGACGTAGAAAATAAATTATATATAAAGAAAATGTCAAGATCTCTATCTAAAGGCCCATACATAGAATCAAAATTGTTAAATAAAATAGAATTATTTAATACAAAAGGAATAAAAAAGACTATAAAAACATGGTCTAGATCATCTACAATTATACCTACTATGGTTGGACATACAATTGCTGTACATAACGGTAAACAGCATTTCCCTATTTTTGTATCTGACCAGATGGTTGGACATAAGCTAGGTGAATTTGTTCCAACTAGAAACTTTAGAAGTCATATTAAAGGCGATAGAAAAGCAAAAAGGTAAAACAAATGACAAATACAATTAGAAAAAAAATAGCTGTTGGCAAATATTTGCGTTTATCACCAATAAAAGTACGTAGAATATTAGACCAGATTAGAGGAAAATATTATCCAGAAGCAATAATAATACTAGAATTTATGCCATATAAACCATGTGGTGTAATAAAGAAAATTCTTGAGTCAGCTGTTAACAATATTGAAATTGATGATAATAAAAATAGAAATCAAATCAAAATAATAGAAGCTTTTGCTAATGAAGGACCAAATTTAAAAAGATTTCAACCTAGAGCGCAAGGAAGAGCTTTTCCTATACACAAACCAACTTGCCATATAACAATAAAATTACAATACTCATAGAAATTCATTTATTATAAATATGGGACAAAAAACACATCCGTTAGGATTCAGAATAAATATAACTCAAAAACATAGATCCTCTTGGTATGCAAAAATGCAAGAATACAGTAATCTCTTACAAGAAGATCATAAAATTCGATCATATATTTATAGCTGTTTGCAAAATGCAAGTATATCATCCATCTATATTCATAGAAAAGTAGATCAGATTGAAGTATATATTCACACTGCAAGGCCTGGAATAGTACTTGGAAAAATGGGAACAGGTATAGAAAACTTAAGAAAACAACTAGTCAGACAATTAAAGGATAATAAACAAATTCGTGTCAATGTTATTGAAATTAGAGAACCTGATCAAGAAGCTAGTTTAATAGCTGAATTTATAACACAACAGTTAGAAAAAAGAATAGCTTTTCGAAGAGCAGTTAGACAAGGTGTACAAAGATCACAAAAAGCCAATGTGAAAGGAATTAAAGTACAAATATCTGGTAGACTAAATGGAGCTGAAATAGCCCGTAGTGAATGGATAAGAGAAGGAAGAGTTCCTTTACAAACGTTGAGGGCAGATATTGATTACTCATATAAAACAGCTCAAACAATTTATGGAATTTTAGGAGTAAAAGTTTGGCTTTTTAAAGGAGAAAAATTACCTTCATCTACAATAAAGATAAATAAACAATGATAATAATATAATAAAATTATACACAATGCTAAGCCCAAAAAAAACTAAATTTAGAAAACAACATCGTGGACGAATGAAAGGAAATGCATCTAAAGGAAATACTATAGCATTTGGAGAATACGCTTTACAATCACTAGATCCTGCATGGCTAACATCTAGACAAATAGAAGCGACAAGAAGAACCATTACAAGATATGTAAAAAGAGGAGGAAAACTGTGGATAAGAGTTTTTCCAGACAAACCTGTTACAGCAAGACCAGCAGAAACAAGAATGGGTTCAGGAAAAGGCGCACCTGAATACTGGGTTGCTGTTATAAAACCTGGACATATTTTATTTGAAATAGCTGGTGTATCACAACAAGCGGCAAAACAAGCAATGAAACTAGCATCATATAAGCTTCCTGTAAAGACGAAATTTATTACAAAACTACATAATTAAGTATGGCTTTTACAAAAATAAATAATATACAAGATTTAACTAATGAAAAAATAGAAGCAAGAATTATTGAGATTAAAAAAGACTTATTACAATTAAAAATTAAAAAAGCAACCCGTCAATCATTTAAGCCACATATCTTTAAACATAAAAGACATGAACTTGCTCAATTATTAACTATAGAAACAAAAAGAATTAATAAATAAAAATGGCTATAAAAGAAACAATTGGAAAAGTTACCAGTGACAAAATGCATAAAACTATTACTGTTGCTGTAACTAAAAAGGTTGCACATAAAAAATATAATAAAATTATTATTAAAACAAATAAATATTATGCACATGATGAAAAAAACGAATGTAAACGAGGAGATGTTGTAAAAATACAAGAAACAAGACCTATCAGTAAAAATAAACGCTGGAAATTAATAAGTAAAATTACAAAGTAATATAAACAATGATACAAAACCAAAGTTATTTAACAGTTGCTGATAATAGTGGTGCAAAAAAAATAATGTGTATAAGAGTATTAGGGACAAGTAATCCTCATTATGCAAGTCTTGGAGATATTATTATTGGCGTTGTAAAAGATGCATTACCTAATATGCCAATAAAGAAGTCTGATATTATAAGAGCTGTTATTGTAAGAACTAAGAAGACTTTACGTAGAAAAGATGGTATGAGTGTAAGATTTGATGAGAATGCGGCTGTTATTATAAATCAGGACAATAATCCTAGAGGTACAAGAGTATTTGGGCCAATTGCACGAGAGTTACGTGATAAAAATTTTTCAAAAATTATATCTTTAGCAACTGAGGTTGTATAATGGGTCAACAAAAAATTAAAATGCATGTTAAAAAAGGTGATACTGTAAAAATTATTTCAGGAAAAGATAAAGGAAAAATTAGTGAAATAATAAAAGTTATACCAAAAAAAAGAAAAGTTATAGTAAAAAACATAAATATACAAATAAAGCACGTAAGGCCAAAACAAAAAGATGAAACAGGTCAAATAATTCAGATTGAAGCTCCTATACATAGCTCTAATGTTATGCTATATAGCATAAAACACGAAATTGCTAGTAGATTTAATTACATACGTAATGAACAAAATATTAAACAAAGAATATTAAAAAAAACTGGGGAAAAAATAAATAATAGTAATGATGCATAATTCACTAAAAGAACTTTACTACAATAAAATCTGTCCTGATTTGATGAAACAATTTAAGTACGGCAATACGCATGAAATACCTAAATTAGTAAAAATCACTCTTAATAGAGGGTTAGGAGAAGCTTCACAAAATGCAAAAGCTCTTGAAAAGAGTATTGAAGAATTTACATTAATAACTGGACAACAACCTATTGTTACACGTTCAAAAAAATCTATTGCTGGCTTTAAAATTCGTGAGAATATTGTTGTTGGTGTCACAGTAACTTTAAGAAGACATAAAATGTATAATTTCTTAAATAAATTAATCAATTTATCTTTACCAAGAATAAGAGACTTTCGTGGTATTAGTACGCAACATTTTGATGGACATGGAAATTACAATATAGGCGTCAAAGAGCAATTAATATTTCCAGAAATAGAATATGAACATGTAGATAAGATTAGAGGAATGGATATAGCAATAGTAACTACAGCAAAAAATGATAAAGAAAGTTTAGCTCTTTTACAAGCTTTTGGTATGCCTTTTTGCTAATAAATATTTTTTAAACAGAAGTGGAGAATTAAAATAGTGGTTAATGATACAATTGCAGATATGTTAACACGTATTCGTAATGCAAATTTAGCAAAACATCAAATTGTTCAAGTTCCTGCAACTAAAATGACACGAAATATTATAAAAGTTTTGCAAGAAGAAGGATTTGTATATGAGTTTGAAGAAATTGGAGATCAATTAAGAAATTATTTACTGATATCTTTAAAATACAAAGGAGATAAAAAGCTACCTGTAATTACAGCTCTAAAAAGAGTAAGTAAGCCTGGGTTAAGAGTATATGCTAACTATAAAGAATTGCCTAAAGTTTTAGGAGGAATTGGAATAGCGATTATTTCAACTTCAAAAGGTGTAATGACGGATCGTCAAGCCAGGTATAATGGATTGGGCGGAGAAGTTTTATGTTATATATGGTAAATTCAATTAATCAATTAAATAACTATGTCTAGAATTGGAAAACAAACTATTATTCTTCCTGATAAAGTAAGTGCAAATATTAATGAATCTATAATTTTCATAGAAGGTCCAAAAGGAAAATTATCATACAAATTATCTCAGCTAATAGATATTCAACAAAAAAATAATGAGATTACACTTAAAATCAATAAATCTAACAAAGCATCACAAGAACTACATGGATTATCCCGCACTATTATTAATAATATGGCACTAGGAGTATCTCAAGGGTTTTTCAAAAAATTAGAAATACATGGTGTTGGATACAGAGCACAAATAAATAACAAAGAGTTAATATTAAATGTAGGATATAGCCATCCAGTTAAAATTGATGCACCTAGCGGTATTTCTATCAAAGTAGAAAAAAATACAGATATTATTGTTTCAGGAATTAGTAAAGAAATAGTAGGTCAAGTGGCTGCAAAAATTCGATCTGTTAAGCCTCCTGAACCTTACAAAGGTAAAGGTATTAGATATATTAATGAAAAAATAAAAAGAAAAGTAGGTAAAGCAGGTAAATAATAAATTAAATGAGAAATAAAATAAAAGGTACATCTGTTCGTCCTCGTTTTTATGTTTTTAGATCAAACAAACATATTTATGCGCAAATAATTGATGATACAAATAATACTGTACTAACTAGCAGTTCAAGTATTTCTCAAGATATAAAAATCAATTATAAGGTTAAACTTTACGGAAACTGTAAAATCTCAAAAGTTATTGGCTGCGATATAGCAAATAAAGCTCTAAAAAAAGGAATTACTCAAGTAGTATTTGACCGTGGCCATAAATTATACCATGGAAGAATTAAAGCATTGGCTGAAGCTGCTAGAGAACAAGGAATAAAATTTTAACCTATTATATAATACGTATGAAAAAAAAGAACATCAAAAATAAAGATCAAGATACCAATTGGGAAGAACGTGTTGTACAAGTAAAAAGAGTTACGAAAGTAGTTAAAGGAGGCAAAAAGCTAAGTTTTAGAGCAATTTTAGTAGTAGGAAACGAAAAAGGACAAATTGGTGTCGGTGTAGGGAAAGCAAGTGATGTAATTGGAGCTGTAAAAAAAGGTGTTGCTGATGCTAAAAAACATCTTATCAGTATACCCTTAACAAAGTCTAATTCCATACCTCATACCATTGAAGGGATATCAGGAGCAGCAAGAGTTATTATTAGGCCTTCTGCTATAGGATCAGGTGTAATTGCAGGAGGATCTGTAAGAACGGTACTTGAACTTGCAGGAATCAAAAATATATTAGCTAAACAATTAAGATCTAGTAATACATTAAATAATGCACGTGCAGTTATCAATGCTTTAGCAAATTTAAAAACATTCGCTAGAACTGCCCAAGAGAGAGATATAAATATTAATCATCTTTACAGCATTACTGAAACATAGACTATAAATTATAAATTACAATTTGTTGAAACTTTTGAAATTAAATATTTATAGTATACAAATACATACATAAATGATGAAAAGCACAATTAAACTCAAACAAAAAACTTTAATAACCTTAGGAACACTAATTATTGCAAGATTAGGTATATTTATTCCTATACCAGGTATAGATCATAATTCTTTTTACAGCAATATGGGACAAAATGGACTAGTAAGTTTTTTAAATATTTTTTCTGGTGGTGGTTTTTCTACAATAGGAATTTTTGCATTAGGTATAGTTCCATATATTAATTCATCTATTATTATGCAAATAATAACAAAAATTATTCCTGAACTAGAAAACTTACAAAAAGAAGAAGGTGAATTAGGCAGACAAAAAATTACACAAATAACTCGATCATTAACGCTAATATGGGCAATATTACAAAGTACTGCAATAGCTTTTTGGATCAAGCCTTATGTATTTAACTGGAACAAATATTTTATTATTGACTGCTTACTCACACTAACAACTGGATCAATAATAATAATGTGGTTCTCTGAAATAATTACAGAATATGGTATAGGTAACGGTCCTTCTTTGTTAATTTTTCAAAACATTGTTTCTGGGATACCTAAAGTATTTATGGAGTATACTACAAATATTTATAATGGAAAAACAACTATAAATATTTTTTTTCTATTAATATTATTTATATTAATTCTAATAGTTACAATTCTTATTCAAGAAGGACAAAGAAAAATTACTATAATCTCAGCAAGGCAATTAGGAAAAATACAAGAATTAAACCCACAAAGCTACATACCTTTAAAATTAAATCAAAGTGGAGTTATGCCACTTGTATTTGCATCTGCAGCTATGGCTTTACCTCCTTACTTATTACAACTAACGTCCAATAACACTATCTATCAATTATGTTATTTATTTTTTCCTAACAACTACTTATATTTACCTTTATACTGTTTTTTAATAATTACGTTTAGCTATTTTTATTCATCACTTATTTTAAATCCAGAAGATATAGCTAAAAATTTAAAAAAAATGGGATCTAGTATACCAAGTATAAGACCTGGTATAGATACAGTAATATATTTGAAAAAAATTTTATATAAATTAACTTTTCTAGGATCCATCTTTCTATTTATTATTGTTCTAGTACCATCTATAATATCAATCGTCATGAAAACAGAATCTTTTAAAGGATTAGGGATTACATCTTTATTGATCTTAGTGGGTGTTTCTATTGATACTGCAAAACAAATACAAACATATATCATCTCTCAACAGTATGATAATATAATAGAATAATTCAAAATTAAGCAGAAATTAACATTAAATTATAATTATATTTAAACTAACTATGAAAGTAAGACCATCTGTAAAAAAAATGTGCGAAAAATGTCGCATAATACGCAGACACAGAAGAGTTATGGTTATTTGTGAAAATCCTAAACATAAACAACGACAAGGGTAAACAAATTTTAAGAATAAAGGTAATAAAATTATGGCTCGAATTGCAGGAGTTGATCTCCCTAAAAATAAAAGAATTGAAATTGGGTTAACTTATATATATGGTATAGGTTTATCTCGCTCTCAAGAAATATTGGAAAAAATTCATCTTGATGGCAATATTTTAGTACACAATTTAAATGATACACAAATAGTTGCGATTCGAGATATTTTAAATAATGAATATCAAATTGAAGGGGATCTACGAAGAGTTGAATCTATTAATATTAAACGGTTAATGGAAATTAACTCTTATAGAGGAAAAAGACATAGAACTGGGTTACCATTAAGAGGTCAAAGAACAAGAACTAACGCAAGAACACGCAGAGGCACAAAAAAAACCATGACAGGTAAAAAGAAAGCTCCACGTAAATAGACAACTCTTGAATCACAATTATTAAATATCAAAAATGGCTAGACAAATAAAAAAAAGTAGTAACAAACGTAAAAAAAATGCTATAAATGGCATAACACATATAAAATCTACATTTAACAATACAATTGTAACTATTACAGATTTAAAAGGAGAAACTATATCTTGGTGTTCATCAGGCGCTAGTGGTTTTAAAGGAGCAAAAAAAGGCACACCTTTTGCAGCACAAACAGCTTCAGAAAAAGCAGCTAAACAAGCTATAGAACAAGGCCTTAAACAAACCGAAGTTATGGTTAATGGTCCAGGTGCAGGAAGAGAAACAGCTATTAGAGCAATACAAGCAACTGGTATCGAAATAACTTTAATAAAAGATATAACACCTGTACCACATAATGGATGTAGACCACCTAAAAAACGAAGAGTATAAAATTAAATATCAATTCAATATTTTACAGTCTGTTTATCATACATATACAAATATATAAGAGGAACTTTCTTCAATGACTCATTTTGAACTAGAATGCATAGAGTCAAAAACAGAAGGAGCTCGTGAGCAATATGGCCATTTTATATTAGAACCTCTAAAACAAGGCCAAGGTATTACTGTTGGCAATTCATTAAGAAGAACTATATTATCAGATTTACAAGGAACAGCTATTGTAGCTGTAAGAATAGCTGGAATAAACCATGAATTTTCTACGATTACAGGCGTAAGAGAAGATGTATTGGAGATACTGCTAAACTTAAAAGAAGTCGTATTAAAAAGTTATACTAAAGAACCACAAATAGGTAGAATTAGAATACAAGGACCGGCTATTGTAACAGCTGGATTATTTGATGTACCAACAGAGATACAAATAATTGATCCCAAGCAATATATTGCGACTATATGCAATAATACTATTTTTGAAATGGAGTTTCGTATCGAACAAGGAAGTGGATACCGCATAGTAGATAAAGGCATTGACCATCAATCAATTGATTTCTTGCAGGTAGATGCTGTATTTATGCCGGCAAAAAAATTTAACTATGTAGTTGAAGAAAAACGTATTAGTTCTACATTGGTGCAAGAAAAACTATCTTTAGAAATATGGACCAATGGTAGTTTATCACCTCAAGAAGCAATAAGTGAAGGAGCAAATGTACTAACTAACTTATTTCATCCTCTAACTAATATAAACTTTCAGCCTGCAGTAAACAATCAAATACAAGAAGAACAAGCAATTAATCAAGTTTTAATTGAAGAACTTCAATTATCTGTTCGTGCTTATAATTGCTTAAAGAGAGCACAAATACACTCTATTTCTGACTTATTAGACTATTCACAAGAAGAATTATTAGAAATTAAAAATTTTGGACAAAAATCTGCAGAAGAAGTGATAGATGCCTTACAAAAAAAATTAGGAATAAGTTTACCAAAGGAAAAAAGTTAGTTTACTATAGAATGACAATAATTATTTAATAACAAAAATATAATGAATTAATAATATACATGATGAATGATACATATATACCCAACAAAAACACAAGCAAAAAATGGTATTTAATAGATGCAAGCGATCAAACATTAGGCAGATTAAGTACTAAAATAGCTAGTATTTTACAAGGAAAGAATAATATAGACTATACACCTTTTCTGAATACACAATCTTATATAATTATCATAAATGCACAAAGCATAACAGTAACTGGACAAAAAAAATATAAAAAACTTTATAAAAGACATTCTGGACAACCAGGAGGTTTGAAAATAGAAACTTTTGAACAATTAAATCAAAGAATGCCCAATAAAATAATTGAAAAAGCCGTCAAAGGAATGCTTCCAAAAGGTCCTTTAGGTAGAAAACTTTTTACACAATTAAAAGTTTATGCAAACAATAATCATCCTCATGAAGCACAACAACCTGAAGATATTACACTAAAATAAATATACAATTGCACAATCATTAAAATTATATATAAATATAATGGCTATTTTATCCAATTCATCAAAAATTACTTATTCCGGAACCGGAAGACGTAAAACATCTATAGCAAGAGTTCAATTAACACCTGGTTCGGGTAAATTAATTATTAACGGAATTCCTGGAGAATCATACTTACAATTTAGTCCTAACTATTTACGTATATCATATGGGCCTCTCAAAATATTAGGTCTAAGTAAAGAATATGATATTTATGTAAAAGCAGAAGGTGGAGGATTAACAGGTCAAGCAGATGCTATTAGACTCGGTATAGCAAGAGCACTATGCACAATTAATTCAGAAAATCGTGTTGCTCTAAAATCAGAAGGGTTTTTAACTAGAGATGCACGCGTAAAAGAAAGAAAAAAATATGGCTTACGTAAAGCAAGAAAAGCACCTCAATATTCAAAACGTTAAAACGTAATTACAATACAAATATCAATATAGTAGAAATGAGCAAAAAAGATATACATCCTCAATGGTATCCAGAATCTAAAGTTTATTGTGATGGCCAACATATTATGACAATTGGTTCAACTAAACCAGAATTACATGTTGATATTTGGTCTGGAAATCATCCATTTTTTACAGGATCACAACGAATTATAGATACAGAAGGTCGTGTAGACAGATTTATGCGTAAATATAATTTAAAAGATGTAAATAGAATTATTAATTCGTAATATTTTATGTAAAACAAAAGGTTTGACAGGCTATCACACAATATTTATAATATAAAGGATATTCAATTAAATATGAATATAAAAATATAACTAATGCCAACAATTCAACAATTAGTAAGATCTGAAAGAAAAAAATCTGAGAAAAAAACTAAATCTCCTGCATTAAAAGCTTGCCCACAAAGAAGGGGTGTATGTACTAGGGTTTATACAACTACACCTAAAAAACCAAATTCTGCTTTACGCAAAGTAGCTAGAGTGAGATTGACTTCTGGGTTTGAAGTTACAGCATATATACCCGGTATAGGCCATAATATTCAAGAACATTCAGTTGTTTTAATTAGGGGTGGTCGTGTTAAAGATTTACCTGGTGTAAGATATCATGTAATACGAGGTACTTTAGATTCTGCTGGAGTTAAAGACAGAAAGAATAGTCGCTCAAAATATGGAACTAAAAAACCAAAAATGTAACATATTAATACTTATACTATTTTATAAATTTATACAATCATCACAAATGTCTCGTCGTAATATAGCAAAAAAAAGACTAGTTTTGCCTGATCCAATATACAACAGTAAACTTATTAGTATGTTAACAGTACGTATATTAAAGAGTGGCAAAAAAGGGATAGCTCAAAAGATTATATATGAAGCATTAGATATTATTAAGGAAAAAACATCTAATTATCCTTTAGAAATCTTAGAAAAAGCAATTCGTAACTCTACTCCACTTGTAGAAGTTAAAGCAAGAAGAGTAGGAGGATCAACATATCAAGTTCCTATAGAAGTAAGAGCATATCGAGGGACAAACCTTGCTTTAAGATGGCTAACTAAATTTTCAAATGAAAGATCTGGCAAGAATATGTCTTTGAAGCTTGCGAATGAAATTATAGATGCTGCAAATGAAAGTGGAAGTACTATTCGTAAAAAAGAAGAAACTCATAGAATGGCTGAAGCTAATAAAGCTTTTGCTCATTATAGATATTAATAAAAATTAGGAATATAAATGATATGGCACGTGCAAAATTTGAGCGTAAAAAACCTCATGTAAACATTGGAACAATTGGACATGTAGACCACGGTAAAACAACTTTAACAGCTGCTATATCTGCAACGTTAGCTGCTGCAAGTGATACAAAAGCAAAAAAGTTTGATGAAATTGATGCTGCTCCTGAAGAAAAAGCAAGAGGCATTACTATTAACACTGCACATGTAGAGTATGAAACTGAAAACAGGCATTATGCTCATGTAGACTGCCCAGGACATGCTGATTATGTTAAAAATATGATTACTGGTGCTGCACAAATGGATGGTGCTATTTTAGTCGTTTCTGCTGCTGATGGACCTATGCCACAAACTAGAGAACATATTTTATTATCAAAACAAGTTGGTGTACCTAATATTGTTGTATTTCTAAATAAAGAAGATCAGGTTGATGATGATGAATTATTAGAATTAGTAGAACTAGAAGTTCGTGAACTTTTAACACAATACGATTTTCCTGGTGATGATGTACCATTTGTTGCTGGATCAGCATTATTAGCTTTAAATAAAGTAACTAATGAAAATAATATTAAAAGAGGTAAAGATAAATGGGTTGATAAAATTCATTCTTTAATGGATTCTATAGATGAATATATACCAACTCCTGTCAGAGATACAGAAAAAACATTTTTAATGGCTGTAGAAGATGTATTTTCTATTACTGGAAGAGGTACTGTAGCAACAGGTAGAATTGAAAGAGGTATAATTAAAGTAGGAGATACAATCGAAATTGTAGGCTTGAAAAAAACTACTACTACTACTATTACAGGCCTAGAAATGTTTCAAAAAACTTTAGATGAGGGTATGGCTGGAGACAATATCGGTATTTTATTAAGAGGTGTACAAAAAAAAGATATTGAAAGAGGTATGGTACTAGCACAACCAGGAACTATTACCCCACATACTCTCTTTGAAGCACAAGTATATATTTTAACAAAAGAAGAAGGTGGTCGACACACACCATTTTTTTCTGGATACCGGCCTCAGTTTTATGTAAGAACAACAGATGTTACTGGAACAATTACACAATTTACAGCAGATGATGGTTCAAAAGCAGAAATGGTAATGCCTGGAGATCGTATTAAAATGAGTGCAGAATTAATTAACCCCATTGCTATAGAACAAGGAATGAGATTTGCTATTCGTGAAGGAGGAAGAACTGTAGGGGCTGGTGTAGTTTCTAAAATTTTAGCATAAAATAGAAGATTTACAATATGACAATTTCAAACAAAAATAAAATAAGAATAAAGCTTAAAGGATATGATCATCACTTATTAACTAAATCTTGTAATACAATTATAAATACAGCTAATAGAACAAAAGTAAAAACGATAGGTCCTATACCTTTACCTACTAAACGTAAAATTTATTGCGTTCTTCGTTCTCCACATGTAGATAAAGACTCAAGAGAACATTTTGAAATAAGATCACATAGTAGAATTATAGATATATACGAACCTATATCACAAACAATTGATGCTTTAATGAAGCTTAACATACCGCCTGGTGTAGATATCGAAGTAAAACTATACTAATCCAGTGAATATCAATAAATGAGAATATCTATTTAAATAGATATTCTCATTTATTGATATTCACTGGATTAGTATAGTCCTTCTTCTAAATGTGTAGCAACAGTACAATCAGTTAGAGGATAAGCTACGCAGGTTAACACCCATCCTGCTTCTATTTGATCATCATCTAGAAAAGACTGATCTGATTGGTCAACTGAACCTTGTAATACTTTTCCAGCACACGTAGAACAAGAACCTGCCCTACAAGAATATGGTAGATCAATACCTTCAACTTCAGCTACATCAAGTATATATGAATCATCTGGACAGACTAGATCTATTTCATTCTTATCTATATCTATTAACTTTACTGTATAATCAGCCATATACTTTATCCTCGTATTATTTAGCCCAAATAATTGAATTAATCAAATAAAATAAATTACTTCTTAAATATTTAACATGATTATAACTTATTTAATTAAAATTCAAGCATAAAATAAGATTAAATATACAATATAATATAAAAAAAAGAAATAATTATAAAAAATTACAAGAATACAGTCAAAATTTTTTCATATAAATTTACACCCTTAATATAATGATAAGTACCTTTAATAATTTATCTAGTAGTATCATTTTAGAATTAAAACCAAAAAATAAGATTAAAAGAAAAATTCAATTTTCATGCATCTACTATGAAATTCAAGCTCTGAGCAAACGACTTTATATACAAACTAGAAGAAGACCTTCAACAATCATTTCAGGAATTATACAACCATTATTATGGTTACTATTATTTGGCGGATTATTTCAAAATGCGCCTGTTGGATTATTAACATCCAATATTACATATGGAACCTTTTTAAGTGCTGGTATTATTACATTTACGTCGTTTAATGGTGCAATTAATGCCGGATTACCTTTAATGTTCGATAGAGAATTTGGTTTTTTAAATCGGCTTTTAATCTCACCATTAATTTCACGTGATTCTTTATTAATTTCATCTATATTTTTTATAACTACTATCACAACTATCCAAACATTATTTATTATCGTATTTAGTTTAATATTTTATAATAATACCTTCAATACACTAACTATTTTTTCTATTCTTTTTATAACTTGTTTAATTACTTTAAGTATGGCTAGTATAAGCATTTGCTGTGCATTCATTTTACCTGGACATATAGAATTTTTAGCTTTTACTGTTATCATTAATTTACCGATGCTTTTTTCTAGTACTGCTTTAGCTCCTTTATCTTTTATGCCTTATTGGCTACAAATTATTGCTAGTCTAAATATATTGACTTATTCAATAGAATGTATTAGATATTTATCAACTGCAGACTATATATACAATAATCCCATAATTATGGAAAGTGTATGGTTTAATATAAACTTATCTCAAAGTATCTACATACTATTAATAGTGAATATACTAAGCCTAATACTTGTAAAAAATATCATTTCTTATAAATTTGAATAAAAAATATGATTATGGTACTGATAACAATGTTATAATATTAAAGTGAATCACTTTCGACAAAAAATCGAAATTAAATATACAAACAAGAGTAAATTTTAGAGTAAGAAAGGCAAATTATTAATTTCTTGTTATAGGAGGCACGGAGTTCAATGGGACTACCATGGTATCGTGTACATACAGTTGTGTTAAATGATCCTGGACGCTTAATTTCTGTACATTTAATGCACACAGCCCTAGTATCTGGTTGGGCAGGATCAATGGCTTTATATGAGTTAGCCGTTTTTGATCCATCTGATCCTGTCTTAAATCCAATGTGGAGACAAGGCATGTTTGTAATGCCTTTTATGTCAAGACTGGGCGTTACTGACTCATGGGGTGGATGGAGTATTACCGGAGAAAGTGTTTCTAATCCTGGCTTATGGAGCTTTGAAGGTGTTGCAATTACACATATTGTATTATCAGGTATGCTGTTTTTAGCATCAATATGGCACTGGGTTTATTGGGATTTGGAATTATTTAGAGACCCTAGAACAGGTGAACCTGCTCTAGACTTACCAAAAATTTTTGGAATACATCTTTTGCTATCTAGTTTACTCTGTTTTGGATTTGGTGCATTCCATGCAACAGGTCTATTTGGACCGGGTATTTGGATCTCTGATGCCTACGGTGTAACTGGTAAAGTACAACCTGTTGCTCCTGCATGGGGTCCTGATGGATTTAATCCATTTAATCCAGGTGGTGTAGCTTCACATCATATAGCAGCCGGTACAGTTGGCATATTAGCTGGATTATTTCATTTAACTGTTAGACCACCACAAAGATTATATAGAGCATTAAGAATGGGAAACATAGAGACTGTACTATCAAGCAGTATTTCAGCTGTTTTTTTTAGTGCTTTTATAACATGTGGAACAATGTGGTATGGTTCTGCTACTACGCCTTTAGAGTTATTTGGTCCAACAAGATATCAATGGGATAGTGGATACTTTCAACAAGAAATAGAACGTAGAATAGAAAATTCCTTAAATGAAGGATCAACCCCTGAAGAAGCATGGTCAAAAATACCTGACAAATTAGCCTTTTACGATTATATTGGAAATAATCCTGCAAAAGGTGGACTATTTAGAGCTGGTCCCATGGATAAAGGTGATGGTATTGCTGAAGCATGGTTAGGTCATCCAATTTTTCAAGATAAAGATGGTAGAGAATTAACTGTTAGAAGAATGCCTGCATTTTTTGAAACTTTCCCAGTCATCCTTATAGATAAAGATGGAATTATTAGGGCTGATATACCATTTAGAAGAGCAGAATCAAAATATAGTATCGAACAAGTTGGTGTAACAGTAAACTTCTATGGAGGGAAATTAAATGGAAAAGTATTCACAGATGCACCAAGCGTAAAAAAATATGCGCGTAAAGCTCAGTTAGGAGAAGTTTTTGAATTTGATCGTACAACTCTAGAATCTGATGGTGTCTTTCGCAGTAGCCCAAGAGGCTGGTTTACATTCGGGCATGCTAATTTTGCACTGATATTCTTCTTTGGACATTTATGGCATGGATCCAGAACTATTTTCAGAGATGTGTTTGCAGGTATAGGAGCAGAAGTAACAGAACAAGTTGAATTTGGTGCGTTCCAGAAGTTAGGAGATAGAAGTAGTAAAAAACAAGGTGCTGTATAATTTTAACTATATAATTATAATCAGGAGAAAAAAATGGAAGCACTCGTATATGTATTTCTATTAGTAGGGACTTTAATGGTGATCTTCTTTGCAATCTTTTTTAGAGATCCTCCAAGGATTGCAAAATAAGTATAGTATATATAAATAAAACATAAATTACGACCAATCTTATAATTAAGATAAATTATAAGATTGGTTAGCTTTATAAATATAAATTTATAAATAAAAGAAGATGTAATATATTATTCTTCATGCTCTTCAAAAGGATCTCTCAATTCTTTTGAAACAGGGCCAAAAGCAGTATATATAGAGTATATTGTAATACCTAGTAGTAAACTTGAAATAAAAATACTAAGAACTGTTGCAGTTTCCATAAATCAAATACAAATAAAATTAAGTTGTTTCTATAATACTATTATAGATATAACATAATATCAAAAATGAATAATAAAGACTATGGCACTAAGAACTAGATTAGGTGAAATCTTAAGACCGTTGAATTCTGAATATGGAAAAGTTGCTCCAGGATGGGGAACAACACCTATTATGGCTATATTTATGCTTCTATTTTTTCTCTTTTTATTAATTATTTTACAAATATATAATTCTTCATTAATTCTAGAAAATGTAGATGTAGACTGGGCTACTCTAAAAAATTAGAGACTATATATAAAAAAGAAAAAGCATTATTTTTTATAATGCTTTTTCTTTTCTATTATTAGTTAACTAATATCAACTCAGTTTCAGCAAAATTATTACTATTAACTCCACTATAGGTTTCTTTAATAAATCTAACAACAACAGGATATTTAATATCTTTATTTACTTTCATCACAGTACCTGTATCTTTGTACCAATATGACTCTTTTCTTAAAACTCTAACTTTTGAACCTTTTTTGATCATAGCTTTAACAATAAATTTTATATTTCATATAATACTACAAAATAAGATAGAATAAATGAACTTATGTAAACTAAAAGCAAATGAGTCTTACTATTTTTACATTTAAAAGAATATAGTTGCCGTTAAAATATCAAAAATGTTACATTTATGTAAGTACCGTAATATAAAACTATGCTTAATTTTACTTACGCTAAATATAATATACACGTATAAAAAAATAAAATTTTTAAGACTGAATAATCATGAAACTATCTTGGAAAACTTTTTTACTCTGGTCTTTACCTATAGTCATTATTGGCTTTTTTCTATGGCAAGGTTTTATTACACCTGCAAATAATGAGCTAAATAATAATATCGCTAACTCAAGAATGACTTATGGACGATTCCTTGAATATTTAGAGATGGGTTGGGTAAAACGAGTAGATATGTACGATAATGGACATACTGCTATTGTTGAAGCTGTTGGACCAGAATTAGGCAATCATGTACAAAAAATTAGAGTAGAACTTCCTACAAGCGCACCTGAGTTAATCAGTAAATTGAAACATGCCAATGTTGATATAGATGCACATCCAAATAAAAATACAAGTGCTAGTTGGAATTTAATAGGAAATTTATTATTTCCATTATTTCTAATAGGTGGCTTAGCATTTTTATTCCGTAGGTCTAATAACACCAATAGTGGTCCAGGACAAGCTATGTCCTTTGGAAAATCTAAAGCATTATTTCAAATGGAAGCAAAAACAGGTGTAGTATTTAATGATGTAGCTGGAATTGATGAAGCAAAAGAAGAATTTGAAGAAGTAGTAACTTTTTTAAAGCAACCAGAATGTTTTACAGCTGTAGGAGCTAGGATACCTACAGGTGTGTTACTTGTTGGTCCTCCTGGAACTGGAAAAACTTTATTGGCAAAAGCTATAGCAGGTGAAGCTAATGTACCTTTTTTCAGTATTTCAGGATCAGAATTTGTCGAAATGTTTGTCGGTGTAGGAGCATCAAGAGTTAGAGATTTATTTAAAAAAGCAAAAGAAAATGCACCTTGTATTGTTTTTATTGATGAAATTGATGCCGTAGGTCGACAAAGAGGAACAGGTATAGGAGGCGGAAATGATGAACGAGAACAAACACTTAATCAATTATTAACTGAAATGGATGGCTTTGAAGGTAATACAGGAATAATAGTAATTGCAGCAACTAACAGAGCCGATATATTGGATTCAGCATTATTAAGACCTGGACGTTTTGATAGACAAGTAGCTGTCGAAGTTCCCGATTTTAAAGGACGACTAGCTATTTTAAAAGTACATGCACGTAATAAAAAGATAGATGAAAGCGTATCTCTAAATATAATAGCAAGAAGAACTCCTGGTTTTTCGGGCGCGGATTTAGCTAACTTACTTAATGAAGCTGCTATCTTAACAGCAAGAAGAAGAAAACAAACTATTACATTAAATGAAATAGATGCATCTATAGATAGAGTTGTTGCTGGCATGGAAGGAACTCCTTTAATTGATAGTAAAAGTAAACGCTTAATAGCATATCATGAAATTGGGCATGCTATAGTAGGAACTCTATTACAAGATCATGACCCTGTACAAAAAGTAACTCTAATACCTAGAGGACAAGCAAGAGGATTAACTTGGTTCACACCTTCAGAAGATCAAAGTTTAATTTCAAGATCTCAAATCAAATCTAGAATAATGGGTGCATTAGGCGGAAGAGCCGCAGAAGAAGTAGTGTTTGGAGACGCAGAAGTTACGACAGGTGCAAGTAATGATTTACAACAAGTGACTTCAATGGCAAGACAAATGGTAACAAGATTCGGTATGTCCAACATAGGACCTCTTTCTTTAGAAAATGAAGAGACCAATCCTTTTTTAGGAAGAGGAATGAGTAATTCCAATGAATATTCAGATGAAATAGCTATTAAAATTGATAAACAAATACAAGAAATAGTAAAAGAATGTCATAATAATACAATTAAGATAATAGAAGATAATCGTGTAGTTATTGACAGACTCGTAGATCTATTAATAGAACAAGAAACGATTGACGGTGAAGAATTTAGAAAAATTATTAACGAATATACGCTTGTACCGGAGAAATATAATTACGCAATATAAATGATTTAAAGAAATTCAACGGGACTGACGGGATTCGAACCCGCAACTTCCGCCGTGACAGGGCGGTGCTCTAACCAATTGAACTACAGTCCCTTAATTAAGTATATAGTCTCATTTAAAAATCTTTTTGTCAAATACTGTACATTAGTAAATAGCGTCCTAATATATTGAATACATAACAAAATATCTTTATTTTCCAATTGTATTTTTTTATTCTTTCTTTAGAACTAGTAATCGTAACATTATTACCTGCTATTATATAACTATGCAAATAGTATGTTTTATATTAGTTACCATAGTTTATGTATTTGTAAATATATAAGTATAATTACAACATTAAAAAAAGGATTTTGAAATCCATGCTAAGCAAAATATAATACCGGGAAAATTTTTACTATTCTTAAAACACAAGATTGTGTCTTATTATATTTTTTCTAAGTCTTGAATTAATATTTTCTACCATTATTTTTAGTTATATCTTGAAAAATATATTTGTTTATAGTACAAAGATTCGCTAATGAACATGATAAGCTTTTAAATTTTTATTAATACAGACTTAATTGTATTGTGGCTAGTTACTACTACAAGAAAACTGATATCTCCATACATTACCAGATCATAAGCCTGTAATTAAAATTTGATAGTTTTATTTATATTTATAAAGATCTTTGTTATTCACTATATGACTAAGATATCCTGTGTAGACAATTTTAGCAATATAATTACTTAGTTTACTTATATATTAAAAAGCAAAATAGAAGCTAAAAATTTAAATTTTAATATAACTGGACATGTCATATGCTAGCTTTCTTAGAAAGAACTTTAGCCAAATTTAGCCTTATATTCTTATTCATTTTTCATATATTAGGCTAGATTATAGTTACTTAGTTATTAAAAAAATACTTTGCTATGCCTAGATAAAAATTATAATAAAATTAGAAAATAAGAATATACATATCTAAAATACTCCTCAATATTTATTAAGAAAAATGTAATTTTTTGAAATTAAGATTTAAATATTTAATGTTGATGATTTGATGCGTTTGTTAGATTTTGATTATAACATTAATATAATTATATAATTGGACTATCAATACTTAAAAATATAGTTACATCTTTTCTATCTTTATAAAGTAAAAATTATTAAGTAGATTACGATAACGTAAAACTATACTTAGAAAAAATACTGGCTCTTAATAAAATACATCTTTTATTTTACTTATTTTAAATCTACATAAGAACTTCTAATTAATTTTGCTTAATAATTTTTCTAAACTTATATCCAGATACTTTTGGTTAAAGACTTTATTTAAAGCTTTCTATTGTTAACAAACCTTTGAAACTCACTAATTAAATTCTTTATCTAATAAACTTTTAATAAAACACTTTAGTACAAATAGAATAAATGCCTATCACCTTCTGCAGAAGAAAAACTATTTTTGTATTTAGTCTTATATATAATAAAACGAAAAGTTTAAGCAAATTATACTTGCATAAATCTGATCAAAAATTTTCTTCAGATAATCAAATAAACAAAAATAATGTAAATTACACTCAAGCTGATTAAACTTAAAAAAACATATATAACGATCATTATAATTCTGAATTAAATTCAAATTCATAAAGAAAAATTATTTTTTTAGGATGAATATTGCTAATAATAGTAAAGAAACGAATATCTCAGAAATCATATGTTTCAATTTTTATATCTAAAATATTATCAAAATGACTCTTCTTACTTTTATGCTTAAATGAAACTTACTAATTAAATGAAACATTGTATAACTTAGGCTAATTACAATATAGATATTAAAAAAATATTTTACTAGAAATTGAAAATTTAAAGATTTTATAATATCAACTATAGAGTCAATATCAATAACAAAAAAACCTTGATTCTTAAGACAATAATCTAGATTATACTCCGAAAACTTATACATCTAGTGTTTAGCTCCATTAAAGGTACAATAAAGCGATGAATCTTTTTGATTTATCTATCCAAGATTAACTTTGTCTAAAGGATAATTATAAATTGCAAAGCAATTAAATTTTTAGAGATTTATTAACACTTTCTGAAATATAAACGTCTGATAATAATAAATATCAATTTAGCTATATAGAATCACTATAAGCTCATCTTAATGTAATAAGATTCGTAAATTCAAAAAATTAAGGAGAGAAAGGGATTCGAACCCTTGGTATGAAATAAACATACAACAAATTAGCAATCTGCCGCTTTAGACCTCTCAGCCACCTCTCCTATCAATACTACAATATATTCATTATTGTAATGGCTCAGGCGGGATTTGAACCTGCGACCTTGGGCTTATGAGTCCCCTGCTCTAACCAACTGAGCTACTGAGCCCACTCTACTAATTATTCATTGTATCATTATATCTCAAAAGAGACAAACTACTTTAAAAGACAAAGCTATTAACTAACAATCATCGAACCTATACCTTCAGACGTGAATATTTCTAACAGTAATGCATGCTCTATTCTACCATCTATTATGTGCGCAGATTTTACATTTGATCTTAAAGCATTTATACAGCAATCAATTTTAGGAATCATACCACCTATAATAATGTCTTTATTTTTTAATTGATAAGCATCTTCTATATTTAAATGACTAACTAAAGTACTATTATCATGAATATTATACATAATACCAGGTGTATCTGTTAATAAAATTAATTTTTCTGCTTTTAATGCTGCAGCAATAGCACCTGCAACAGTATCAGCATTTATATTATATGCTTGACCTTGATCATCTGCTGCAGTACTAGCAATAATAGGTATATAATTTTCATTTAATAGCAAATTTAACAGCTGAATATTAACTGAATTAACTTTACCAACAAAATTATTATCCATGTCGAATAATCTTGATGCTTTAATTAAATTACCATCTTTTCCAGATAAGCCAATAGCACAATTATTATTTTTATTTAATAAAGTTACTAAATCTTTATTAATTTTACCAACAAGTACCATCTCTACTATTTCCATAGTCTTTTGATCCGTAACTCTGATGCCTTTTTCAAATTTAGGTTCTATATCTAACTTGTGTAACCATGAATTAATAATAGGGCCACCACCATGTACTAATACAGGCTTAATTCCAACTAAAGATAAAAATAATATATCATTGATTATCTCTTTTTTCAATCTCTCATTTTTCATAGTAGAACCACCATATTTAATTACAACAATACGTCCAGAAAATTGTTGTATAAAAGGTAAAGCTTCAATAAGAACTTGAACACGCTGAAATGAATTTAACATTTTAATTTATTCCATTTAATAAAAATTTGAATAATTTGCAAAAAATTTTATTGTTAATTATTTTAAAAAGAAAACATATATACATCTTACTAATATAACATATGAATACTTTTTGGGAGAATATAAGTAAATTTCCAAGATTTTTAATTTCTGTAATTGCAGGGTTTTTCTTGACAACTCTTTACCCAATTTTTGAGTTATTAAAGGATAAAAAAAAGAGATTTTTTACAGTTATAATTGTCTTGCTAATTATAACATCAACATACACACTTTTAAGGCTAATGCTTGCGATAAATTAATAAATTAATAAGGAAAAATAAATAAATTTAAAATAAAAATTAGACATATATAATATTATATATAGTGTTATATTTAAATCTTCTTTTTTTATTATATCTATTTATTTATTTTCATTAATTTATAAGGATTAAATATGTCCATAAGTCATAATAAAGTAACTGGAGCTTTTGCTTTACTTGATAGTTTAGTTAGACATAACGTTGAATATATATTTGGATACCCTGGTGGAGCAATTCTGCCTATATATGACGAATTATACAGATGGGAAAAATCTGGTAAGATTAGACATATTTTGTCAAGGCATGAACAAGGTTCTGCACATGCTGCTGATGGTTATTCTAGATCTACTGGAAAAGTAGGTGTTTGTTTTGCAACATCTGGACCAGGTGCAACAAATTTAGTTTCAGGTATTGCAACTGCACAAATGGATTCTGTTCCTTTATTATTAATTACAGGTCAAGTTGCTAGACCATTCATAGGTACAGATGCTTTTCAAGAAGTTGATATTTTTGGTATAACTTTACCAATCGTCAAACATTCTTATGTTGTTAGAGATCCTAGAAATATGTCAAAGATAATCTCTGAAGCTTTTTATATAGCACAACATGGTAGACCCGGTCCAGTATTAATTGATGTTCCTAAAGATGTAGGTTTGGAGAAATTTGTGTATAATCCTATTGATCCAGGACAAGTTTTTTTGTTAGGTTGTAGGCCTTTTTTAAAGCCAAATAATAAACAAATTATAAAATTTATAAAACTATTAGAGAATTCTAGTCAACCTTTATTATATGTTGGTGGTGGATCGATAATTTCTGGTGCTCACCAAGTTATAAAGGAATTAGCTGTTAAATTTCAAATACCTATAACAACAACTTTAATGGGTAAAGGAATTATTGATGAAAAAGATGATTTATCTTTAGGTATGCTTGGCATGCATGGTACAGCATATGCTAACTTTGCTGTTAGTGAAAGTGATTTATTAATTGCTTTAGGTGCTCGTTTTGATGATAGAGTTACAGGCAAATTAGATGAATTTGCCTGTAATGCTCAAGTTATTCATATTGATATTGATCCAGCTGAAGTAGGTAAAAATAGAATACCGCAATTAGCTATTATTGGAGATATTAATAATGTTTTACAAGATATTATGGACTATATTGAAAATAATCAGAATATTTTGTATACAACGGATCAAACGAGGTCATGGAGAGAAAGAATTGATTTGTGGAAACATCAATATCCATTATTAGTACCAACAAATGTTAACACTTTATCCTCTCAAGAGATTTTATCTTCCTTATGCATAATGGAACCTAATGCATATTTTACAACTGACGTAGGTCAGCATCAAATGTGGGCAGCGCAATTTCTTAATGTTTTACCTCGTCATTGGATTTCTAGTGCTGGTCTAGGTACTATGGGTTATGGTCTTCCAGCTGCTATAGGTGTACAAATTGCATATCCTAATGAAAAAGTTGTTTGTGTTAGTGGTGATGCTAGTTTTCAAATGAATCTTCAAGAATTAGGTACTATTGCTCAGTATAATTTACCAATAAAAATTATCATTATTAATAATAAATGGCAAGGTATGGTTAGACAATGGCAACAAGCTTTTTATGGTGAACGTTATTCTCATTCCAATATGGAAAAAGGTTCTCCTAATTTTATAGAATTAGCAAAATCGTTTGGAATTGCAGGATTTGAGTTAACGCTACGTAAGGATATCGACACGATCTTGGAATCTTTTTTGAATTGCAATGGACCTTGTTTACTAGATTGTAAAGTTACAGAAGATGATAATTGTTATCCAATGGTTGCACCAGGCAAAAGTAATGCACAAATGATAGGTATTATAAAGCAATCTAAAGTAACTAATTCATTACTTAATTAGATTCTGTATAATAAATAAAAATTAGATAAATATAAAATTTATGTAAGCCCTTAATGAGAATTGAACTCATTGCCTTCTCCTTACCAAGAAGATGCTCTACCAGTGAGCTATAAGGGCTAAATTTTGCAAAAAAAACTAGGCCGGGTTGGATTTGAACCAACGTAGGCAAAGCCAGCGGATTTACAGTCCGCCCCCATTAACCACTCGGGCACCGACCCTATCAAAATTTATAGGGTAAATATAAGTTAACAAATTAATTACAAAAAAGCAATAAATGTAACAACTTAAATTTTATGTTAAATAAAAGATGTAGATACAACTGGAATCGAACCAGTGACCTTTACGATGTCAACGTAATACTCTAACCATCTGAGCTATGTATCCAATTACCTATATCTATTATATGATAAATAAGTGTTAAATAAATTTTTGTTTTAAGCGTGTAGCTTTACCAGATCTTTGTCTTAAATAATATAATTTTGCTCTACGAACTTTTGATTTTCTTGTGACTTCAATACTTATAATTCTTGGTGAATGTATTAAATATACTTTTTCTACACCTATATTTTGCAATACTTTTCGAACAGTAATAGTGGTATTAAGATGAGCATTATTTTTTGATATTATAACTCCATCAGATATTTGTGTTCTTTCTTTGTTTCCTTCTTGTATTATTAAACCTATTTTAACACTATCTCCCACATTAATATTCGGAATATTTTGCTTGAAAAAATTTTTTTCTATTTGAGATATAATATTTGACTTCTTTTGTACTGTAAAATCCATGAGTATATATATTAGATATTATGATTTAATTTTATTGTATTTAATATTGTTATTATTCGTCAATACTTTAATCATGTATAGATAATATAATGCCAAGAAAAAAATTATATTTTTTGGTTTATTTTATAATGATATTCTTCATTAATTCTTTTGATAAGTAATACTTGGAATTTATTATAACAGCTTTGCATAAATTACTTATTATGTCTTCTTTTTTTTTAATATTTAAAAAATATTAAAATTATAGTAATAATAACATCCACATTTTAGATTTATTGAAATAATTCAACAATAAACTCTGCTTTTTTTATTCTAACTTTAATTGTAATGACAAAAAATATAATTGAGATTAGCAATTTCATTAAAGATCAATAAGAGTTTATAGCAAATATATTATAATAGCGTATAGATATTTATTTAAATATTAAAAAAAGTAATTGGTGAGTTAAATAATTTATATTATAGTTAAAATTAAAGCTTAGTTATATTTTATATGTATTTCATAAAATCTGATAAACATTCATCATCTAATCATAATTTATACATTTGTATAGTTAATAAATTTTATATTTATATTCAAGCTAGTATAGTCTTACAAAATATATTTACTAGTAACTATTATGTCATTTCATTCTTTAGTTATTATTGTAAGTCAATAATTAAATATAAGTTGGGATTATTAATGTGTTTGTTATATTTTGTATTAAACTTTAATTCATTATATCTACTTATTCTTGATGTTAATTTTGTGAATATTTATACTTTCAGTTTATATTATTGGATAGGTTTTCAAATTATAGCTAAAAGATTTAATTATTATCCTAATCAACTGTATAAATCAAATAATAATATTTCAACAGCTTATAGCTTAATTAATTCTAAGCTATTGAGTAAAAATATATTGAGACGTTACTTAATTTTTACAATTCTTTTATCATAGATCTTAATTTATGTTTTCTGTTATGTTATTATTATTTAGTATCAAAGGTAATAAAATATTTAACTAGTTCTTTAATATATGTTTGAACGTTTTACAGAAAAAGCTATTAAAGTTATAATGTTAGCTCAAGAAGAAGCAAGAAGATTAGGCCATAATTTTGTTGGTACAGAACAAATCCTTTTAGGTCTAATTGGTGAAGGAACAGGTATTGCTGCACAAGTTTTAAAATCCATGAACGTTAATTTAAAAGATGCTCGAATAGAAGTAGAAAAAATTATTGGTCGTGGTTCTGGGTTTGTTGCAGTGGAAATACCTTTTACTCCTAGGGCAAAACGAGTTCTTGAATTATCATTAGAAGAAGCAAGACAGTTAGGCCATAATTATATAGGTACAGAACATTTATTGATGGGATTAGTACGTGAAGGTGAAGGAGTTGCTGCACGTGTACTAGAAAATTTGGCTGTAAATGTTTCTTCTATTAGAACAGAAGTCATTCAAATGTTAGGTGATAATGCAGAAGCTAGTGCTAATGGTAATAGCAATATGCAAGCAAGAAGCAAAACACCTACTTTAGAAGAATTTGGATCAAATTTAACTGAGTTAGCAATAGAAGGTGTACTAGATCCTGTTGTTGGTAGGCAAAAAGAAATAGAGCGAGTAATTCAAATTTTAGGTCGTAGAACTAAAAATAATCCTGTATTAATAGGCGAACCAGGTGTTGGTAAAACTGCTATTGCAGAAGGTTTAGCTCAAAGAATAGCTAATAGGGACATTCCTTCTATTTTAGAAGATAAGCTAGTTGTTACATTAGACGTTGGACTTTTAGTTGCAGGGACAAAATATAGAGGTGAGTTTGAAGAAAGATTAAAAAGAATTATGGATGAAATTAAGTCTGCAGATAATGTAATTTTAGTTATAGATGAAGTTCATACATTAATAGGTGCAGGTGCAGCTGAAGGTGCAATAGATGCTGCAAATCTATTGAAGCCAGCATTAGCCCGAGGTGAATTGCAGTGTATAGGAGCTACTACTCTTGAAGAGTATCGTAAGCACATAGAAAAAGATGCTGCATTAGAAAGGCGTTTTCAGCCAGTATTAGTAGGTGAGCCAAGTGTTGAAGAAACGATAGAAATTTTATTTGGTTTGAGAGATCGTTATGAGAAACATCATCAGCTGAAAATGTCAGATAGTGCTTTAGCTGCGGCAGCTAAATATGCTAATCAATATATTTCAGATAGATTTTTGCCAGATAAAGCAATTGATTTAATTGATGAAGCAGGTTCTCGTGTACGTTTACTAAATTCTCAACTACCACCTGCTGCAAGAGAGTTAGATAAAGAATTGAGATCAGTATTAAAAACGAAAGATGAAGCAATAAGAGCTCAAAAATATGAAAAAGCAGAGCAGTATAGAACACGTGAAATGGAAATCAAAGCTCAAATTGCTGCAATTGCACAAAGTAAAAAAAGTGAGCCAGATTTACAAATAGAAGATCCTATTGTTACAGAAGAAGATATCGCTGAAATAGTTGCATTTTGGACAGGGATTCCTGTAACTAAGCTAACTAAAAGTGAATCTGAAAAATTGATGCATATGGAGGAAACATTACACAGTCGTATTATAGGTCAAGATGAAGCTGTAGTTGCTGTCTCAAGAGCTATTAGGAGAGCACGAGTAGGTTTAAAAAATCCTAACAGGCCCATAGCTAGCTTTATTTTTTCTGGCCCTACTGGCGTTGGTAAGACAGAATTAACTAAAGCATTAGCGTCATATTTTTTTGGTGCGCAACAAGCAATGGTGCGTTTAGATATGTCCGAATATATGGAAAGACATACAGTGTCAAAATTAATAGGTTCTCCTCCTGGTTATGTTGGATATAGTGAAGGAGGCTATTTGACGGAAGCTGTTAGAAAAAGGCCATATACCGTAATTCTTTTTGATGAGATTGAAAAAGCTCACCCAGATATCTTTAATCTTTTATTACAAATTTTAGAAGATGGACGATTAACTGATGCTAAAGGTAGAACAATTGATTTTAAAAATACTTTGTTGATAATGACATCTAACATCGGTTCTAAAGTTATTGAAAAAGGAGGTGGTAGTCTTGGTTTTGAATTAGGCGAATCTCAAACAGAATCTCAATATAATCGTATTAAGTCATTAGTCAATGAAGAGTTAAAGCAATATTTTCGCCCAGAATTTTTAAATAGATTAGATGAAATTATTGTATTTAGACAATTGACTAAAGATGAAGTTCGAGAAATAGCAGATATTATGTTACAAGAAGTATTTGAGCGTATTAAGCAACAAGAAATAGAATTAGATGTTACAGAAAGATTTAAAAATCGTTTAGTAGATGAAGGCTATAATCCTAGTTATGGTGCTCGTCCACTACGCCGTGCTGTTATGAGACTTTTGGAAGATAGTTTAGCAGAAGAAGTTCTGTCTGGAAAAATAAAAGCAGGCGATAGTGCTGTCGTGGATGTAAATGATGATGGTAAAGTAACAGTTCTATTAGGAGAAAAATTAGAGGTATTATCATCATAAAAAAATATATACTATAGTATATATTCAATTGCCAGGAACCAGATTTGAACTGGTGACACGAGGATTTTCAATCCACTGCTCTACCAACTGAGCTATCCCGGCTACTGAACTACAATAGCAAAATACAAAATTTATTGCAAGTTTATTGAATAAAAGACTATATATTATTTTACACTCTTTATGTTAGAGAAGCTTGTATTTTGAGGATGAAATAATAATTGAAAGCATCCAGTAGAACCATTTCTATTTTTAGTAATAGTTATATCTAAAATTTTAGAATCTATTTTTATTTCTGAATTAAGTATATTGCAATGCAACATAATTACGATATCAGCATCTTGTTCGATTGAATTATGTAAAATAATATGATTACTAATATAATTAGTGTAATGTTTTCTTTTTAAATCATACACTAAATTATATTGATTAAAATTAATTTTTGTTAGGAAATACCTTGTAATTTGCAGCTTATTATAAAGAGTAGTCATATAAGATAAGATAGTCTCTTCTTTACTTATTTGATTTTGTATAAACCAATTGTTATGATTAAAAATCTTATGATTACTTGTTATATATATTTGATATTTATTGCACATGTAGCAATTAAATATATATTGATTGAATAAATATATTTTATCCGTATAGTTATTTTTATTTAATTTTTTAATTGTAGAAGATTTAAATTCTATATTATTTAGATACATTACATGTTTGTATTTTATAAGATTTTTGATATTCAGTGCATTGCAGTCATCAACATGATTCAACATTTTATAACTAATACATCCACTTTCTTTTAAGTCAGATAAAATAGGCTTTTTATTTATTCTAGTTTCTATATTTCTATTTAATTGTGAAAGAATAATAACAGGCACATTTAAATTTTGTGCTAATATCTTTAATTGTCGTGTAATATAGCTTAACTCTTGTGCCCTACTTTCTACTTTTAGATTGCTTGCTTGTATTAATTGTAAATAGTCAATAATAATAATACTTTTACAATTTTCTCCTTTTATAATAAATTTTGAAATATATATAATCTCATCAATTGATACACTTGCAATATCATTGATATAAATTCGTGCTTTAAGTAAATTATCACATATATATTGTATTAAACGCCATTCATTTATATTGATATGACCATATAAAATATCATGTACTGGAATCGTAGAGCCTACAGATATCAATTTATGTAATATTTGCATTTTCGTCATTTCTAACGTAAATATACATAGTCTTACTTTACTTGTTTGTAAAATATTATAAGCAATATTAGTAACAAAAGACGTTTTACCCATTGAAGGTCTGCCAGCAATTACAATTAAGTCACCGTTTGGAAGACCATGAATTAAATTATCAAGTTCTTCAAATCCTGAAGATATATTATGACTCAAATAAATTAAATTACAATTTTTATATTGTATATTTGAAACCAAATTGCCAATTAGCATTTGTAAGTTGTCAATATTTTTAAAATTGGCTTTGTCTCTAATATAATTAATATATTGTGATAATTTAAAAAATAATTGTTCATTAGATATTTTTTTATTATGTGTTAATAAGACAATATTGTACCCGTATTGTATAATTAATCTTTTTATATAGTTTTCATAAATAATTTTTATAATTTCATTAATATAAAAATTGCTATGAATAGAATCAGTAAGAGTTTGACTTTGTTTAATAATTGTAATGATTTTATTTATGCCACCTATGATGTGAAGCATCCGTCCGTTTTGAAGTGAATAAATTAAATTTATAGCACTAATCTCTTTTTTTTTGTGAATAGTAATTAAATTTCTGTATATTATTCTATGACTTTCTAAAAATAAGCATTCTATTCTTAAAGATTGAAAAATTAAGTCAAATAATGCAGGCTTAACTATGAGACTTCCTAAAAGAATTTCTTCTGCTATATAATTTTGAGGTGGTAAAAAGTGTTGTTGTAAGTTATGCATGTTTTATTTTAATAAAACAAAGTTTAAATATGTTTGCATATATGTTTTTGAACATCATATATGCAATAAAATTAATTTTTCTTTAGAATTTACTAATAATATTTTTTAATTTTATAATAAATTTAGTAAAAAATCTTTTTTTAAATATATCCTTTTAGTTTAGGTAATATTTGTAGTTTAATATCTAAACTAATATTATTGAGAATTTGAATATTGAAATAATAAATACCCAATTGTTTTATTTCTGGCAATTTTACTTGTTTCTTTTCAAATTTTTGACCAGTGTAATTAAATATTGTATTAAGTATTTCTTTTTCGTTTATGCTACCAAAAATCTGTTGTCGTTCACCAATTGTTTTATTTATACTAATTTTAGGTATTTTTTGTAGTTGTGCTTGTATTTTACTATATTGAATAGTTTTTTCTTTTACTTTTTGATCTTCTATTTTTTGAATCATATTATTATGCTTTAATTTACCTTTTGTGACTAATTCAGCTATGTGTTTAGGAATCAAATAATTAAATGCGTAACCAGATGCAACCTTAATTATCTCTCCTTTTTTTCCTAATTTATTATTAGAATTGATTAGTATTATTTCTATGCTTTTTTTCATATTTGTTTTATTAATTAAATTAATTGAAAGTATAAAATTGATTATATTATAAAACTTGTTTTTATAGATTTTTAATTTTCTATTTACAAATTATTCTTTATGATAACATTCTATTGCATTGGTAACCATTTAAGTAATCCATCTTTTAATCTGTAGTGATTAATCTTATGTATATTTAATATTTGAGATCCTATAATAGAGCGAGAATTATTACTACAGTAAATAATTATAGTTTTATTAATTAAATTTTGATAAATGAATTGTATATATTTTTTTTGTTTGAGTTTTTGTAATGGTATATTAAAAGCATTATGAATATGATATTGATTGAATTCTTGAATCTGTCTGACGTCAATTATGAAAACTTGCTCTTTATATTCAATTTTCTTTTTTAGTTCATTTACTAATATAATTTTTGCTTGCTCTATTTTATATATACTAGTTTGATTTTTAAGAATTGTACGAGTATTTGTAATTGGTAATTGTATTGTGTAGAATGACATATTAAGAGCATTATATATCAATATATATCCGCTTAAAATTTTCCCTATACCAAGTATTATTTTTAACGCTTCTGTCGCTTGTAAAATACCAATAATTCCTGGTACAATACCTAGAATTCCAATCTTGTTACAATTATTCATTTCTAAATCTGAAGTTCGAGGATATATCTCTGAATATTTAGGTCCATTTTTATAATTAAAAACGCTTATTTGTCCTTCGAAATTTTGTACAGCTCCGTATATATGTATTTTGTGTAGTATATTACAAGCTTCATCTATTATATATCTAGTATCAAAATTATCACTCGTATCCAAAATAAGATCATAATTTTTTATTAAGTCTAAAGCATTCTCTTTAGTTAATTTATAAGAATATATATGAGTTTTACAATAAGGATTAATGGTTTCTATTCTTTTTTTAATAGACTTAGTTTTTAATTCATTAATATTATTTCTTGTATAAAGAACTTGTCGATGTAAGTTTGAAATTGATACTATATCACTGTCAATAATACCAATAGATCCTATTCCTGATGAAGCTAGATATAAAATAGCAGGACATGCTAAACCACCAGCTCCTATACATAAAATATTGGCCTGTTTGAGTCTTTGTTGGCCAACTAAACCAATCTCATTTAGAATTAGGTGTCGTGAATAGATTAAATATTCTTCTTTACATAATTTGAGGATATCTTGATTAAAATTGAACATAATTGATATAATTTAACTTAAGATAAAATTATTATAGTATGTTTATACTTAACAATATATTATAAATCGTAATTTTCTATCATTTATAGATATTGACTATTATAATGTTATAGTACGCCTTTAGTTCAGGTGGTAGAACGTAGGTTTCCAAAACCTAATGTCGAGGGTTCAAGTCCTTCAAGGCGTGATATAAGTTCTATTAATAAATTAAGATAAATGGTTATATTTTTATGTTGATTTAATAGAATTCTGTATTTATTGATGAGATTATATTTTAGGCTATTGGAAAAATAATATATTATTCATATAATGATTAATAAAGTTGTTTTATTACAATGAGGATTGTATCTTTATTATACTGATTTACTTTTTATACTTTTATTTAATATTGTATTAATTAAGATTTTATGGTTAAAAAAATTGTTGGACTTATTAAACTTGCTCTAAATGCAGGCAAAGCCACTCCAGCTCCACCAGTAGGACCAGCGTTAGGGCAATATGGTGCGAATATTGTTATGTTTTGTAAAGAATATAATGCTAGAACTGCTCAAAAAGTTGGCTTAGTAATACCAGTAGAAATTTCTGTTTATGAAGATCGTAGTTTTTCGTTTATTTTAAAAACTCCTCCGGCTTCAGTTTTATTATCTAAAGCAGCTAGTCTTCAAAAAGGATCAGGTAAACCAAACATAGATAAAGTAGGCTCTATTTCTAATCAACAGTTAAAAGAAATAGCAGAATTAAAATTGCAAGATCTAAATACACAAGATATAGAAAAAGCAATGTTAATTATTAAAGGAACAGCAAATAGCATGGGTATCCAAGTAACTTAATGTTAAGGAGGTAATTGTCAATATGCGTAAACATTCACGCCGTTTCCAACAAGCTTTACAAAAGGTTGATAAAAATAAGTTATATAGTCCTTTAGAAGCAATAAATTTATTAAAAGATGTGTCTAATGTGAAATTTGATGAAACAATAGAAGCACATATCGTATTAGCTTTAGATCCTAAGCATGCGGATCAGCAATTAAGGTCTACTGTAATACTTCCAAAAGGAATAGGAAAAGTAGTTCGTGTTGCTGTTGTTACAAAAGGTGAAAAAGTTGCACAAGCTTTATCTGCAAATGCTGATTTAGTTGGTTCAGAAGATTTAATAGATCAAATTATGCAAGGTCATCTAAATTTTGATAAATTAATTGCAACTCCTGATGTAATGCCTTTGGTAGCAAAAATGGGTAGAATTTTGGGTCCAAGAGGTTTAATGCCATCACCTAAAGCAGGTACGGTGACTGTAGATTTAAAACGAGCTATTACTGATTTTAAAGCTGGTAAATTAGAATATCGAATTGATCGTTCAGGTGTTGTACACGTTCCATTCGGTAAATTAAATTTTATATCTGATGATTTATATTTAAATTTAATTGCTTTACAAGAATCAATTGATAAAAATCGTCCTTCAGGTTCAAAAGGTAAGTACTGGAAATATATTTATTTATCCAGTACAATGGGACCATCAATTCCATTAGATATTAATCTATTGAAAAAAATTGAATCAAAGGTAAGTTGATATATCATTTATCTATAAACTTTTTTACTGCTTATTATATTTATTTGTTATTTATCTATTTTATATTATGGTTAATAAAATTGAATCGATTGTAGAAGACTTGAAAACTTTAACTCTTTTAGAAGCTGCGGAGCTAGTAAGTCAAATAGAGGATGTTTTTAACGTTGATGCATCTGTTGCTGCTAATTCTAATATGCTAGTAATGCCAAGCGCAGGAGGTGATAATAGTACAAATGAAGAAGAAGAAAAGACAGAGTTTAATTTAGTATTGGAAGAAGTTCCTAGTGCAAAAAAAATAGCCATTCTAAAAATTGTACGTTCACTTACTGGTTTGGGCTTAAAAGAAGCAAAAGATTTAGTAGAATCAGTACCTAAGGTATTAAAAGAAGGAACTTCTAAAGAAGATGCAGAAGAAATGAAAGATAAATTAGAAGAAGTAGGTGCTAAAGTATCAATTAAGTAAAATAATAAGACAGCTAATAATTATTAGCTGTCTTATTATTTTTTAATTACAATTTTTAATTAAAATACGCCTAATGTAAGTGCTTTAGATAAAGGCATGGTTGCTCCAATACCTAGCCATATACTAACAAATGTACCTATTAAAAATACACTAGTTGCAATAGGTCTTCGGAAAGGGTTTTGAAATTTATTAATACTTTCAACAAATGGTATAGTAATTAATCCAAATGGTACAGATGCCATAGATAAGACACCTATTAATTTATTTGGAATAACCCTTAGTAAATTAAAAGTAGGAAAAAAATACCACTCAGGCAATATTTCTAGTGGTGTAGCAAACGGATTTGCTTTTTCGCCAAGAACAGAAGGTTCTAGTATAGATAATCCTACATCACATGCGATAGTTGCTAAAATCACTACTGGAAACATGTAAAATATATCATTAGGCCATGCAGGTTCACCGTAGTAATGGTGTCCCATACCTTTCGCTAGTTTTGCTCGTAGTTTTGGGTCAGTTAAATCGGGTTTTTTGATAATAGACATATGAAAATTCCTGTATTTCAGTTGTTTAGCTTATAAGGTTTTATATTTATAGAGGTCCTGATATACCTTGTTTACGTATCATTAAAAAATGCATTAACATGAAGACAGCTGTTAATAAAGGTAAGACAAATGTATGTAAGCTATAAAATCGAGTTAAGGTACTTTGTCCAACACTCACGCTTCCTCTTAGTAATTCAACTATACTGCCACCAACTACTGGTATAGCTTCTGGTACACCAGTTACAATTTTAACTGCCCAATATCCAATTTGATCCCACGGTAATGAATAGCCTGTAACACCAAAAGATACAGTTAGTACAGCTAATATAACTCCTGTAACCCATGTTAATTCACGTGGTTTCTTAAATCCACCTGTTAAATATACTCTGAACATGTGAAGTATAAGCATTAAAACCATCATACTTGCCGACCATCTGTGTATAGATCTAATTAACCATCCAAAGTTGACGTCGGTCATAATATATTCAACAGAAGAAAACGCTTCTGTAACAGTTGGTCTGTAGTAAAATGTCATAGCAAAACCACTTGCTACTTGAATTAAAAATGATGTAAATACAATTCCTCCTAAGCAATAAAAGATATTAACATGAGGAGGTACATATTTACTTGTGATATCATTTGCTATTGCTTGAATTTCTAATCTTTCTTCAAACCAATCGTATACTTTACTCATAACGATGAATCGACTATTATATAAATTATTTTACATTTAGACAACTATGATACTATGAGAGATAGTTTAATTACATAGATCTTATTATAACATTTATATATGATTTAGCATAACAATTCTTTATTTTTAATTTAAAGTAATTGAAAAGGGTCTACTAAGCATATATATTTATTATGTGAGTAAAAAATAGTATTTTTTCTATATAATTTTTTCATAACTTTGTTTATAGTGGATCTATTACTAGCTGTTACTATGCTCATAGTTATTTGTGAAAATTGGAATGGCAATATGATAAAATTTTGTTGAATAAAACCAAATTCTTTGCATAAAAATAAAATTAACTGTATAATTCTATTTTTTGTATATTTATGTATTAAAATTTGATTCATCATCTCATATTTATTTAGAGTATTTTGATATGCATTAAGTATATTTATAAATAAATAATTATTATTGTATGAATTGTAGCTAGTAATTAAATCGGACCATTTAAAGCTCACTAAAAAACTTTCTTCAATAGCAATTAATTGATAGTAGCAATTCTTTTGTTCTGTTAATGAATGTATAATATTTTCTTTACCTAAAATACCGATTGTTATAATTTCTTTATTTGTAAAAATTTTTAATAAATGCAGTATACCGTATGTGATAATAATTGATGTACATTGCTTTTTATAGTTCATATAGATGATGGAATCACCTTTATTGAGTTTATATATATAAAAAGGTATTTTATATACTGTAAAATAATTAATCCATTTCATAATTGGTCTAAATAGTTGTATATGTAATCACTCAATGTATTTTATAATATATCAATATGAAAAGAAAATTATTACTTGTTGATGATGATATATATTTAAGAGATTCTATCTCTTCATATCTAAAATCAGAGGGTTTTTTTGTTGAGTCTTGTCAAGATGCTAATACTGCTTTATTAAGTATAAAAAAAAATAAGCCAGATTTGATTATTGCTGATATTATGATGCCTAAGTTAGATGGATATACTTTTATTTCTAAGTTGAAAGAAGATGAAAAATTATGCGGTATTCCAGTAATATTTTTAACAGCTAAAGGAATGACTAATGATAGAATTAAAGCTTATGATTTAGGCTGTAATGCCTATATCACTAAGCCTTTTGACCCTAAAGAATTATTGTCTATTATCTGTAGTTTATTTACTCATATTTCTTTATTACAAAAATATACAGCAAAAAAAAATAAGAAAAAAAATAATTCACAGTTATCTGTTATTAGTTTTACAAATAGAGAAACAACTATTTTACAGTTAGTGGTTAAAGGTCTTCGAAATAAAGATATAGCTGCATGCCTAAATATAAGTATTAAAAATGTTGAAAAATATGTAAGTAGATTACTCAATAAAACTTCAACGAAAAATCGTACAGAACTAGCTCGATTTATTTTGAGTCAGAAAATTGCAATAAATGAGGGCGAATGACGGGAGTCGAACCCGCGAATGATGGAATCACAATCCATTGCCTTAACCTCTTGGCTACACCCGCCATAAATACTATTATAATAGTTTTTTTATATTACGTCTATGTTTTTAATTATGAATATTCTGTATAATACAATTTTTGTCAATGGTGAAGCTTTTAATTGTTCTCGTACAATGTCTTTATATGATTTACTGATTTATTTAGGCTTTCAAATAGGTTCTATTGTAGTAGAGTATAATAAAGAGATAATAAACAGCAATCAATTTTCTAATATTGTATTAGTAGATCGAGATAGATTAGAAGTCATTACAATTGTTGGTGGTGGCTAATCTATGTAACGTCTTGAAACTGATAGTCGACCTTGTTCTAAATCTATATGTAAAATTTTAACTGTGATATGATCTCCTATATTGAAAATATGATGAATATCTTGTATATTCTTATTTCCAATTTCAGATATATGTAATAATCCTATAATTCCATATATTTGTATAAAAATTCCATAATTTTCTATCTTAATAATTTTTCCTGTGACAATTTTTCCTATTTTTAATTTATTGGATGACATAGATAAGCTAGCTTTTTTATTACTAAGAATTAGTTGATTTGCCTTTTCATTAGCTAATAGTAGTTTACACTTTATATATTGCTTATTTATCAATTTTTTGTCTATATTGATTGTTAAATGTGAATTAGGTATAAATCCATCTAAACCTTCTACATTTACTATTGCACCACCTTTATTTTTGCTTATTATTTTACTACTTAATATTATGTCTTCATTTTCTATTTGTTTAATTCTTTTCCATGCTCTAATATATTCCAATCTTTTGATTGATAAAATTAGTTGATTTGTAATTTTATTATAAGCTAAAAGAAAAAATTCTCTAGTTTCATTAGGTACATAAAGTATATACTTTTCTTTTATAATGTTGTTATTTAAAGTAAGTTCTTCATGTGGTAAAAAGCCGGCCATCTTTGTGCCAATATCAACTAAAAAACCTTTTTCTTCTTGGTTAAAAATTGTTCCAGCAACTATATCACCAGGATGTAAATTGTAATTATATTCATTGAGCATAGATGCAAAATTACTGTCTGTAAATCCTTTATCCGTTTTCATATTGTGTGTATAATATTCTTTTAATAAAATTTGATTTGCATATATATCAATTAATATAATATTATATAATTATAGAGTAAGCATAGGTAGTTGCAAATTTTTGTACAAATTTGAGGAAAGTCCGGTCTCTATTTAAAATATATAGCTATTTAACAAATAGTGTAAGCAATTGCGAGGAAAGTGCCACAGAAAAAAACCGCCTATATAAAATTTAGGTAAGGATGCAAAGGTGTGGTAAGAGCGCACCAGAAGTATTGTAATAATATTTGCTTGGTAAACCCCATATATAGAGTAAAGTAATTTTGATTATAATAATTATTAATTGTTTAAATCTGCAAGAAGTTAATTAAGATAAATAACTCTAGATGAATAACTACCCTTTTTGTATCTGTATTTTTATTATAATTACAAATGAAGAACAGAATCCGGCTTAAGACTTACTCTTTACATTAAATGATTATTCTTTGATATATTGCTTACTAATTGATTAATCTCATTATTTATATTATCAATTTCTATATTGTTCAGCGTTTTTAAGTTCGATTGATATTTAATACGTAAACCTATATTTCTATAAGAATTTGAATGATGACTTTTGTATTCGCTTAATATATCAACTGACTTAATTAAAGGATTATTAAGATTTAGTATATCTGTTTGAATAGCTCTTGCTGTATTATTCTTGTTGACTTTAATTGAGATATCTCTAATAACAATTGGATAATTAGAATAGGGTCGATAGATGTAAGATAAATGTTCTGTATTTTTTTTTGCTTGTATGAGTTTGTATAAGTTAAGTTCGAATACATAGGTTCTGTGGCTGCTATTTATATTGTTATTACATTTAGTATTTAGTTCACCAAATATTCCAATAGGCTCTTGTGTATCTTGATTGCACAAAATAGATAATCGATAAGGATGGCAAATAGAATTCCAACATTTATTAAACCTTAGATTAGAATAAGGTTTAACCCAATTAACTTTTATTTCTATTTGTTCGAAAAAATCTTCTAGTAAACCTTTTGCTTGAAACCAGCTCAGACTGTGAGATCTATCTTGCCATGATGCTTTATAAAAATTATCATTTCCTAGTATTCCAGCTAAATTTAAACTTTCTATATATTTAGACTCTTTTTTAGATTGATATTCTTTATTAAATACTTTACCGATTTCAAAAAATTCGATAAATAAGTTTTTCTTTTGAATATTATATTGTTTTGCAAGAATTAAATTTTCAATCAGATTATCTTTTAATTGTGATTGATCATCTAGTAAAGAATTATACAATTGAATTGTTGAATTATGTATTTTGTCTTGAGTTGAAAGAGAATAATTAATAAGTTCGTGTAATCCGAAATAACTAAGTCTATTGCGCATTTTATCTATGTATTTGATATGTTTAGAGATTTTACCTTTATTAGTGTAAGCTGGTAACGTATCAATAAAGTTGTCAAATCCATATATTCTGCCTATTTCTTCAATTACATCTGCAGTTCTTTGAATGTCTTCTTGTCTATATTGTGGAATAGTAACTTGAAAATGGTCATTTACAAATTCAGGTTTAAAATTTAATTGCTGTAGAATTTCAAGTATTTTATTTTGACATATTTGTCCATAACTGTTTTGTACAGGACCTAATATATTGATTATCTGTTTTCTATTTACGTAAATAGTTTTTTCTCTCTTGCTAGACTGATTTTTGCCAATAGTATATGGCTGTCCTATTTTACCTTTAGTTAAATGCGAAATTATTTGAATGGTTTCATTGTATCCTTGAATCAAATCATCAATTGAAGTATATTTTAAATGTCGTTGTATTCTTTCTGTCTTATAATTAATATTTTGTATAATCTTTTTCAAATATTGCTTCTTGCAAGTAGTACCAACTACTATAATTGAAGAAGTATTGTCATCACATTGAAATTCTGGATTAGATTGGATTCCAATTACTGATAAAGTTTTATTGGTATACTTGAGCAATTCAATAGATACATCATTATTAATATGTTTAGTATTAATTGTATCCATCCATCTACTTGTTTGTTTTACTAATTCAATATTTATTATAGGTCCACTAGAAGTAATTGAATTGACTTTATCTAAATCAAAAATTTCAATATCTTGTCCCCATTTGATTTTTATGTATTCTTGTATATCTTGTATTATATTATTTGATTTAATCTCATACGCTTTTAAATAATTAATTAGCCAGATTGGCGATGAGCACTTTCGTAAATTGACAATTGTATTGAGATGACAACTTAATATTGCATTAGTCTTTATTACATTGATATAATTATTTTTTTTTATAAATTTTTTAGATCTATTTTTATAATTTAAGTAATAATTCCTGTTAATATATAGGCTTTTTAAATTAAATAGAGTGTTAATTTCTCTGGCAAGTCCTATAATACTTGATGTGTCACCTCGATTTGCTGTAATACTGATATCAATAATTTTATCCTGAATATTAGGTTTGTCTTCAATACTTTCAATTTCAAACCCAGCTAATATTAGTTTTTTTGTTATTTTATCTAATGATATATTAGAGACATCAAGGATTTCATTTAGCCATTTCCAAGAAATTTTCATATTTTTTTTCTTAAACTAAGAGTTAATATCTCAAATATATTACTATTTATTTGATGTATTTCTATGATTTTGCTTTTGTAAATGATAATTCATTATCATTGGCATACCTTTCCATAAAACGCATAAATCTGTCCCAATCTTTAGGGCTTTTAATTATATAAATAGATTCTATAGCTTGTGGTTTACCGTTTATAAATTTTGCATTTACATCTTTTGTAACCATTTCGCCTTCTTCATCTTTTAAATACATGCCAGTAATATCTCCTTCTTCTTGCATGTCTAATTGTAAAATATCTGGATCATTAAATCTAAATGTTGCTGTTCCATTACTTCCATCTCTTGACCTTGTTAATTTAACATTAGGTACAACTGTTTCATTTATACCTTTAATGAATTGAATACTTGCCATAATTTTCCCCTTATTTCTTAGTATATAAATTACTATCCAATGTTGCTTTTCAATACTTCTTTATAATATTTGTTTACACATATCATAATATCTTTATTTAACGATGTTTTAATATAAATTTGAACAGAAGAAATAAATTAGTCATATGATATTAATTCTTTGTTTTAATAATTAATCTTGTTGTTAAGTACTTTTTTATTATCAATAATTGGATATTATAAGCTAAATTAAACGTAGCAGTTGTATTAATCTTATTTAATATATCATGAAGCTTGATTTACTATTATAATATGAACATAGGTTAAATTATCTAAATTAGTAATTTAACTTTAATGAAAAAAGAAGATAAAGAAGCGAATAAACAGTTAGTATTATCTGGGGTGGGAGGATTCGAACCTACGAATGGCGGAGTCAAAGTCCGCTGCCTTACCGCTTGGCTACACCCCATATTTTATATTTTACCCATGAATTAGACTAATTTGTCAAGTTTTCATCTTAAATAGAGATAAAAAAATAATTTAAAACATATATATATTATAAATTTTTTACTTTTATTATTAAATTTGATAGGTCAACAGTATTGATCCTTTCTTGTTCATAGCTTTTTAGCCATTTGATAGTAAGTGATTGTGTATTTATTTCATCTTCTCCAATTATTATACATACTTTTGCATCTACTTTATTAGCTCTTTTTAATTGTTTACGGAAGCTATTATTATCTAAGTTTAGTTCAAAGCTAATTCCTTTTTCTTCGAGTAAAGATACTATTTTCCATGCTTCAGTTTTTGCTTTTTCACCTTGATGTGCTATATAAACACATGGTCTACTTTGTATTATATCTAAATTATTTTTTACAAGTAATAATAATCGCTCTATTCCAATTGCCCATCCTACAGAAGGAGTACTAGGTCCACCTAATTGTTGAATCAATCGATCATATCGACCTCCGCCACAGATTGTATTTTGACTACCTAATAAATCGGTCTTAACTTCAAATGCCGTATAATTGTAATAATCTAAGCCCCTAACTAAGTTTGTATTAAGATTATAATCAATTTTTAATATATCAAGGTATTCACATACTGATTTAAAATGTATGATAGAATCATTTGATAAGTATTGTTGTATAGATGGTGCATGATATAAAATTTCTTGAGTTTTCTTATTCTTACTATCTAAAATTTTCAAGGGATTAGTAGCTAGTTTTTTTTGTGAGTCTTGATCCAAGTCTTGTATATAAGGTGTTAAATATCTGATAAGTTGTTTCTTGTATTTATTACGTTCTTCTTTGCTGCCAATAGAATTGATTTCAATTCTGTAATTAGAACATCCTAATTTAGTTAAAATACTGTTTGCAATACGAATAACTTCTACATCAGACATAGGATTTAAGCTTCCTATACATTCTATACCCAATTGATGGAATTGTCTTTGCCGGCCATTTTGAGGTCTTTCATATCTAAACATAGGTCCTAAATACCAGAGTTTATGTATTTGATTTGTTTGATACAATTGGTTACTAATAAAAGATCTTGCAATGCTAGCTGTTCCCTCAGGTCTTAAAGTAATTTCCCTTAAACCTTGATCAATAAAGCTATACATTTCTTTATTGACTATATCTGTTTCATTACCTATACTTCTGTTGAATAAAGCAGTTGATTCGATTATAGGAGTACGAATCTCATGATAATTAGATAATGTAAATATTTGTGAAGCTATTTTGTGTAAATGTTGCCACAATATAATTTCATTTGGCAATATATCTTTAGTTCCTCTTAAATGTTGCATATATATTTTATGAAAGTTTGTATTGAATTTACATATTTCTTATAGAAATGTTGTTATTTATAATTATCGGGCAAGGAGGGATTCGAACCCCCGACACCGTAGTTCGTAGCCACGTGCTCTAATCCACTGAGCTACAAGCCCTTACTAAAATTAATTATACCATTTTTATATTTTAAAAACGTTATTTAGCTCTTTTAAAACATTACATAGAAGTATTATGTTAATTGATTATTACAGGAATTTTATCATATGAGTAAGAAAATTTTATATCAAGATGATGCTCGTCAAGCTTTAGAAAGAGGCATAGATATTTTGTCAGAATCTGTTTCAGTGACTTTAGGGCCGAAAGGTCGTAATGTTGTTTTAGAAAAAAAATTTGGTTCTCCCCAAATAGTTAATGATGGTGTAACTATTGCAAAAGAGATAGAATTACAAGATACAATTGAAAATACCGGTGTCGCTTTAATCAGGCAAGCGGCATCTAAAACAAATGATGTTGCTGGAGATGGTACAACTACTGCAACTGTGTTGGCTCATGCAATTGTAAAACAAGGTTTACGGAATGTAGCGTCAGGTGCTAATCCAATGGTTTTGAAAAAAGGTATAGAAAAAGCAGTGAAATTTATTGTAGCACAAATATCAGAGTATTCTCGTCCAGTAAATAATATAACAGATATTACACAGGTAGCATCTATATCAGCAGGTAATGATTCTGATATTGGAGCTATGATAGCTAGTGCAATAAAAAAAGTGGGCAATGAAGGGGTTATTTCTTTAGAAGAAGGACAATCTACAGTTATTGAACTTGAAGTGAAAGAAGGTATGAAGTTTCAAAAAGGTTTTATATCACCTTATTTTGCTACGGATTCCTCTCGAATGGAAGTAATTTATGATAATGCATATATTTTATTGACAGATAAAAAAATTACTTTGATTCAGCAAGAGTTAATCCCTATTTTAGAGCAAGTATCTAAAACTGGCAAACCTTTATTAATAATTGCAGAAGATATAGAAAAAGAAGCTCTAGCTACACTTGTTATAAATAAATTGAGAGGAATTATTAATGTAGTAGCTGTAAGAGCACCTGGTTTTGGTGATAGACGAAAATCTTTATTGGAAGACATCGCTATTTTAACATCTGGGCAACTAATCACTGAAGATTTAGGTTTTACTTTAGATAATTTATCTCTTAATCAATTAGGTATAGCTAAAAGAATACATGTTACTAAAGAATCTACAACAATTATTGCTGATGATAATGAATCTAACATTAAAGTTCGATGTGATCAACTCCGTCGTCAACTTGAAGTTAGTAATAATAGTTATGAAAAGGAAAAGCTGCAAGAAAGACTTGCAAAATTGTCTGGAGGAGTTGCTGTAATTAAAGTAGGAGCAGCAACTGAAACAGAAATGAAGGATAAAAAATTAAGATTAGAAGATGCTATTAATGCTACTCGTGCAGCTATTGAAGAGGGTATAGTTCCAGGTGGAGGTTCAACTTTAGTTCATTTGTCAGAAGATTTACAATTATGGGCTAATCGTAATTTAGTGAACGAAGAATTAGTTGGTGCTTTAATAGTAGAAAAAGCATTAGTTGCACCATTAAGTAGAATAGTCGAAAATACAGGTCATAATGGAGCTGTTATAGTAGAAAAAGTAAAGCAAAAAATATTTGCTATTGGTTATGATGCTAATCAAGAGATATTAGTTGATATGTATAAAGCTGGTATTATTGACCCTGCTAAAGTTACTCGTTCTGCTTTACAAAATGCATCTTCAATAGCTTCTATGGTTTTAACAACAGAATGTATTATAGTAGAAAAAGCTTAAGCTTAATCAAGCTAAATTTCATTATGTAGATATTTAATTAAGTAGTAAAGACCATATATATTATTGATTTTATTGATAGTGTATAGATTATAAATAGCGATATTACATACCTGTAATTTGTTATCTTTACTGTAAGTATTATAATAGTCTTGATTTTGATTATAAATATATTTGAATCTTTGCATATATTGTAATGTTAACTGTGAATGTGTTTTATTGCAAATATCATATAGTAATTCTAAAATAAGATTATATAAGTAAGATTGAGTTATTAAGATATACAATAGATGTATTATTTGAATATAGCGTTTAAGTTGTATTTGAGAATTATAATTACTATTATATTTGATTAATGTATTCAAGAGAAAATTGTATTTATTTATATACAATTCTCTCTGAATATTATCTACAATATATAAGTCTAGAGCTTCGATTGTTATTAGTATCAAAGTGATACGTTTTTTGAATTCTATTTTCTTGTTCATATCTAACGTTTATTAGTATAATACTCTAATTACCTATGATTAGTTACATATTATGGCATATGAACTAATCATAAATGTAAAATTAAAATATAGTAATCAATAATTACTGCCTGCAAATGTACAATTTGGAAATTTTTCTTGGGCATGTATTAAAGATTTATCTTTTCCTGTTTCTTGCCAAAAATTTATGATTTCAGTTGCTTGATTTAATAGATCAATTTTATCATGTTTTGAAATCCATGGTTTTGATTCTAATTCTACTTTTAACTGTTCCCATGCATCATTTCTAGGCCAAAAAAAATAAGATGTCAATGGGCTGAAGCTTGTGTTTACAACATGATCAATAGCTATAGCTACATTGTTTTCAAGCCATAATATTTTAAATGTGAATTTAGACAAAATGTTTTCTCCTGGATAATATTTTTGAATAATTAGTTATTGATTGTTTTTGCTAGAATATTTTTTACTGTTTTAGTCATTTGTGCACCTTCATTGATTCTTTTTTGTATTTGTAAGGTCTTTAATTTTGTTTGATTATTAATAGGATTGTAGAAACCTACTTCTTCTAAAGCTTTTCCATCTCTTCTTTTTCTGCTATCAATTACAATTATACGATAGCTAGGTTGCTTTTTTCGACCAAGTCTTTTTAATCTGATTTTTAGCATAAATTGTTTTGATAATTTGATATATAGTATATGTTGTAAATAATGATAGGAACTGATTGTTATTATTTTAGTTCTATGTAATAGATTCTATTCTAATATTATTAAAAATAACAGTTAAGCATTGTAAAAAAATAATACCTAGCATAGGTGACATATCCATTCCAAATATCATAGGAATAGTGCCTCTAAATAGTCTTAAGTATGGATCTGTTAAACGGTTTAAGGAGCAAAAAGGTTCATTATACCAATTTACAGTTGGAAACCATGCTAAGGATAACTTTAAAAGAATCAATATTAGGTATATTTCAGAAAAATTTGCAATTGATGTGAATACTAAGTTAAACGAATTAGTAATTATATTCATTATTAATTAATTGTTTTATTATAAATTTATCACTAATATTAACTAAATTAATATTTATACATTTTGGTTGTGTATATTTCTAAAGATTGATATTTGTTCCCTAAATACTCACAGATATTATTAGAGCATGTTATACACATTATTTTTATTTGACTAATTTGGACTTTTTTTTCTATTAGTAAATAGTCAAGTAGTCTAATAATAGAGTAGTTGTTTAAGAATTTTTCAATAATTATAATTTTTTCTTTTTTAATAATATTTATATCTTTATAACTATTTTGGTTATGATTATTAGAGTTGACATGTTCTAAATACATTTGTGGTAGTATAGTGTTGATATCTGATACTATATCAGCGCATTCGACTAAGTTAGCTAGTATTCTATAAGATTCTTTACGGTCAAATTTATATAACTCTTTTTTTGAATCTATATTTTTGATAGAAATATAGTGAATAGTCATCCATTTTCGTACTGTTTCATATATTAATAAGCGACCTAGTAATTTTGCATTATCTTGATATACGTGTTTATTGTTTAAGTTGGTATTGATTATAGCTAGTGATAATTGTTTGATTATGGGATGTGATATAAGATATATATTTAATCTCATATATATTATGCTTTATAATTGTATTTATTATTATTTTATGTATTGTATCAGTTTATCCTTTATAAATGAATTTTATTGATTCTAAATTCAGTATCGTCCGCAACCAATGGATTTGGGGATTTTCAGTAGGAGCAGAAAGTTGGAATGGTAGACTTGCTATGTTATCTTTTACTATTATTTTTTTATGTGAATTAATCTTTTCAGTTTCTACTTTAAAAATCCTTGGTTTGATCTAATTAGTGACTATCTATTTGTTCAATTTAATATAATTAAATATAAAAAAGCTATTCTTGAATATAATTATTAAGAATAGCTTTTTTATTTAAGAATAAACATCTGTTTAGACTGTTTAATCTAGAGGTCTCATAGATAATACAGCTTCATTTTCTCTATTAATCCCTTTTTCAAATCCAGCTGCTGCAGCACGAGCTCTGCCAGCATGCCATAGATGTCCAATGAATAAGAAAAAGCCCAAGAAAAAATGAGATGTTGTTAGCCAACTTCTTGGAGATCCATAGTTTACAGAATTAATTTCTGTGGCTACTCCACCTACTGAATTTAATGATCCAAGTGGAGCATGTGTCATATATTCAGCAGCTCTTCTTTCTTGCCAAGGTTGTATATCATTTTTTACTTTATTTAGATCTAAACCATTAGGACCTCTTAATGGTTCTACCCAAGGAGCTCTTAAATCCCAAAATCTCATAGTTTCTCCACCAAATATGATTTCTCCACTAGGTGATCTCATTAAGTATTTTCCTAAACCAGTTGGTCCTTGTGCAGAGGCTACGTTTGAACCTAATCTTTGGTCTCTTACTAAGAATGTAAAAGCTTGTGCTTGTGATGCTTCAGGACCAGTAGGACCATAAAATTCACTAGGATAAGCAGTATTGTTGTACCAAACAAAGTTTGATGCTGTTAGACCCATAATTGATAAAGCACCTAAGCTATAAGATAAATATGCTTCACCTGACCATACAAATGCACGTCTTGCCCATGCGAATGGTTTAGTTAATATATGCCATATGCCTCCAGCTATACAGATAACACCAATCCATACATGTCCACCTATTAGATCTTCCATATTATCTACACTTACTACCCAGCCATCTCCACCAAATGGAGATTTTAAAACGTATCCAAAAATTACTGAAGGGTTTAAAGTTGGGTTATTAATTAATCTTACATCTCCACCTCCTGGTGCCCATGTATCATAAACACCACCAAAGAAAAGAGCTTTGATAACTAATAGAAAAGATCCTATGCCGAGAAGTAATAAATGAATGCCCAGTATAGTTGTCATCTTATTTTTATCTCTCCAATCATATCCGAAAAAAGGGAAAGATTCTTCTAAAGTATCTGGACCGATTAAAGAATGATATAATCCACCAAAACCTAGAACAGCAGAAGATATTAAATGTACTACACCTACAACGAAATATGGGTAAATACTAATTATTTCCCCTCCAGGTCCAACACCCCATCCTAGTGTTGCTAAGTGAGGAATCAAGATAAATCCTTGCTCATATAGTGGTTTTTCTGGTACAAAATGTGCAACTTCGAATAATGTCATAGCACCAGTCCAAAATACCATTACACCTGCATGGGCAACATGTGCACCTAATAGTTTACCAGATACATTAATTAGTCTAGCATTACCTGACCACCATGCAAAGCCTGTAGATTCGATATCTCTGCCGCCTATACCAATGCTATTATTAAAGGGCGTTTCCACGTGGCAATACCTCCTCCGGGAATATGAAGTTTTCGTGAGGTTGGTCTTGAGCTGCCATCCATGCACGAATACCTTCGTTTAATAAGATATTTTTTGTATAAAATGTTTCAAATTCAGGATCTTCAGCAGCCCTTAATTCTTGTGATACAAAATCATAAGCTCTCAAATTTAAAGCTAATCCTACAATACCAAATGCGCTAGTCCATAATCCTGTTACAGGTACGAAAAGCATGAAAAAATGTAACCAGCGTTTATTAGAAAAAGCAACGCCAAAAATTTGTGACCAGAAACGATTAGCTGTTACCATTGAGTACGTTTCTTCTGACTGAGTTGGAGTAAATGCTCTAAAAGTATCGGCAGCATCACCATCTTCAAATAATGTATTTTGTACAGTTGCACCATGAATAGCGCACAAAAGAGCTCCTCCTAGGATACCAGCTACACCCATCATATGAAATGGATTTAGTGTCCAGTTATGGAATCCTTGTAGAAATAAAAGGAATCTAAAGATAGCAGCAACTCCAAAACTAGGAGCAAAGAACCAACTAGATTGTCCTAATGGGTACATCAGAAAGACAGATACAAATACTGCAATTGGTCCTGAAAATGCAATTGCGTTATAGGGTCTGATTCCTACAAGTCGAGCAATTTCAAATTGTCGTAAACAAAAGCCAATTAAGCCAAAAGATCCATGTAGAGCTATAAATGCCCATAGTCCACCTATTTGGCACCAGCGTGTGAAATCTCCTTGAGCTTCAGGACCCCAAAGCAATAGTAAAGAATGTCCCATACTATTCGCAGGTGTTGATACGGCAGCTGTTAAGAAATTACATCCTTCTAAATATGAGCTTGCTAATCCATGTGTATACCATGAAGTAACAAAAGTAGTACCTGTTAGCCATCCTCCTAATGCTAAGTATGCGCATGGAAAAAGTAGTAATCCAGACCAACCAACAAATACAAAACGGTCTCTTTTAACCCAGTCATCAATTAGATCAAACCTACCACGGTTCTTTTCTTGTCCGATTGCGATGGTCATAAATAAAATCTCCAAAGCAAATTAATTAAGTAAATATATTATGATTACTATGTTGATAGTAATTATATAGTTTAATTTTACTTTTCTCTACGATTAATTCTAATTATAAATGTAATTAATTAAATATTTATTAACTAATGAAACTATTTTAATAAATAGTTCGCTAAGTTTGATTTTCTATATATAATTATTAGGAGCTAAATATAGCATTTTATATATTAATGATTTAGATGTTTTTAGTTCATTATTATATATACTGTATTTAGTAATTGATTAATTTGGTAAAATATAAATGCAATCCATTTAAGAATCAATCTTGTTACAATCTTTGAAATTAATTATCGAGTTCATA